>NW_026557952.1:0-54575 GCF_026930045.1 Uloborus diversus | reverse complement strand
CCCGCTCACACACCAAGCCAGAAACAGCCAGCCAGGCAACCTATCGACCAACCAATTAACCAACCAACAACCAACTAACTAGATAGCAAGCCAACCAAACCTGCCAGGCAGCCAACAAACCAAACCCTACCACCCGCTCACCCACCAAGCCAGAAACTGCCAGCCAGCCAAACTATCGACCAACCAAATAACCAACCAACCAACCAAATAACTAGAACGCCAGCCAATCAACCCTGCCAGGCAGCCAACAAACCAAACCCTACAACCCGCTCACCCACCAAGCCAAAAACAGCCAGCCAGCCAACCTATTTACCAACCAATTAACCAACCAACCAACTAACTAGACAGCCAGCCAACCAACCCTGCCTTGCAGTCAACAAACCAAACCCTACCACTCGCTCACCCAACAAGCCAGAAACAGCCAGCCAGCTAACCTATTGACCAACCAATTATCCAACCAACCAACCAACCAACCAACCAACCAACTAACTAGATAGGCAGCCAACCAACCCTGCCAGGCAGCCAACAAACCAAATCCTACCACCCGCTCACCCACCAAGCCAGAAACAGCCAGCCAGCCAACCTATCGACCAACCAATTAACCAACCAACCAACCAACTAACTAGATAGCCAGCCAACCAACTCTGCCAGGCATCTAACAAACCAAACCCTACCACCCGCTCACCCACCAAGCCAGAAACTGCCAGCCAGCCAACCTATTTACCAACCAATTAACCAACCAACCAACTAACTAGACAGCCAGCCAGCCAACAATCTAAACCCTACCACCCGCTCACACAACAAGCCAGAAACAGCCAGCCAGCCAGCCAACCTATCGACCAACCAATTAGCCAACTAACCAACCAACTAAGTAGACAGCCAGCCAACCAACCAACCTGGCCAAGCAGCCAACAAACCAAACCCTACCACCCTCTCACCCACCAAGCCAGAAACAGCCAGCCAGCCAACCTATCGACCAACCAATTAGCCAACTAACCAACCAACTAACTAGACAGCCAGTCAACCAACCCTGCCAGGCAGCCAACAAACCCAACCCTACCACCTGCTCACCCACCAAGCCAGAAACAGCCAGCCAGCCAACCTACCGACCAACCAATTAACCAACCAACAACCAACTAACTAGATAGCCGGCCAACCAACCCTGCCAGGCAGCCAAGAAACCAAACCCTACCACCCGCTCACCCACCAAGCCAGAAACTGCCATCCAGCCAACCTATCGACCAACCAAATAACCAACCAACCAAACAACTAACTAGACAGCCAGCCAACAAACCCTGCCAGGCAGCCAACAAACCAAACCCTACCACCCGCTCACACACCAAGCCAGAAACATCCAGCCAGCCAACCTATCGACCAACAAATTAACCAACCAACCAACGAACCAACTAACTAGACAGCCAGGCAGCCAACAAACCAAACAGTACCACCCGCTCATCCACCAAGCAAGAAACAGCCAGTTAGCCAACCTATCGACCAACCAATTAACCAACCAACCAACCAACTAACTAGATAGCCAGCCAACCAACTCTGACAGGCAGCCAACAAAACAAACCCTACCATCCGCTCACCCACCAAGCCAGAAACTGCCAGCCAGCCAACCTATATACCAACCAATTAACCAACCAACCAACTAACTAGACAGCCAGCCAGCCAAACCTGCCAGGCAGCCAACAATCTAAACACTACCACCCGCTCACACACCAAGCCAGAAACAGCCAGCCAGAAAACCTATCGACCAACCAATTAACCAACCAAGCAAACAACTAACTAGACAGCCAGCCAGCCAACCCTGCCAGGCAGCCAACAAACCAAACCCTACCACCCGCTGACCCACCAAGCCAGAAACAGACAGCCAGCCAACCTATCGACCAACCAATTAACCAACTAACCAACCAACTAATTAGACATCCAGTCAACCAACCCTGCCAGGCAGCCAACAAACCAAACCCTACCACCCGCTCACCCACCAAGCCAGAAACAGCCAGCCAGCCTACCTATCGACCAACCAATTAACCAACAAAACAACCAACTTACTAGAACGCCAGTCAACCAACCCTGCCAGGCAGTCAACAAACCAAACCCTACCACCCGCTCACACACCAAGCCAAAAACAGCCAGCCAGCCAACCTATCGACCAACCAATTAACCAACAAACCAAATAACTAGAACGCCAGCCAACCAACCCTGCCAGGCAGCCATCAAACCAAACCCTACAACCCGCTCACCCACCAAGCCAGAAACTGCCAAGCAGCCAACCTATCGACCAACCAAATAACCAACCAACCAACCAACTAACTAGACAGCTATTCAACCAAACCTGCCAGGCAGCCAACAAACCAAACCCTACCACCCGCTCACCCACCAAGCCAGAAACAGCCAGCCAGCCTACCTTTCGACCAACCAATTAACCAAGCAAACAACCTACTAACTAGAACGCCAGCAAACAAACCCTGCCAGGCAGCCAACAAACCAAACCCTACCACCCGCTCACACACCAAGCCAGAAACAGCCAGCCAGCCAACCTATCGACCAACCAATTAACCAACCAACCAACCAACCAAATAACTAGAACGCCAGCCAACCAACCCTGACAGGCAGCCAACAAACCAAACCCTACCACCCGCTCACACACCAAGCCAGAAACAGCCAGCCAGCCAACCTATCGACCAACCAATTAACCAACCAAGCAAACAACTAACTAGACAGTCAGCCAACCAACCCTGCCAGGAAGCCAACAAACCAAACCCTACCACCCGCTGACCCACCAAGCCAGAAACAGACAGCCAGCCAACCTATCGACCAACCAATTAAGCAACCAACCAACCAACTAACTAGACAGCCAGTAAACCAACCAACCCGGCCAGGCAGCCAACAAACCAAACCCTACCACCCGCTCACCCACCAAGCCAGAAACAGCCAGCCAGCCTACCTATCGACCAACCAATTAACCAACCAACAACCAACTAACTAGATAACCAGCCAACCAACCCTGCCAGGCAGCCATCAAACCAAACCCTACAACCCGCTCACCCACCAAGCCAGAAACTGCCAGCCAGCCAACCTATCGACCAACCAAATAACCAACCAACCTACCAACTAACTAGACAGCTATTCAACCAAACCTGCCAGGCAGCCAACAAACCAAACCCTACCACCCGCTCACCCACAAGCCAGAAACAGCCAGCCAGCCTACCTATCGACCAACCAATTAACCAACCAAACAACCTACTAAGTAGAACGCCAGCAAACAAACCCTGCCAGGCAGCCAACAAACCAAACCCTACCACCCGCTCACACACCAAGCCAGAAACAGCCAGCCAGCCAACCTATCGACCAACCAATTAACCAACCAACAAAATAACTAGAACGCCAGCCAACCAACCGTGCCAGGCAGCCAACAAACCAAACCCTACCACCCGCTCACACACCAAGCCAGAAACAGCCAGCCAGCAAACCTATCGACCAACCAATTAACCAACCAACCAACCAACTAGACAGCCAGGCATCCAACAAACCAAACCCTACCACCCGCTCACCCACCAAGCCAGAAACTGCCAGCCAGCCAACCTATTTACCAACCAATTAACCAACCAACCAACTAACTAGACAGCCAGCCAGCCAACAATCTAAATCCTACCACCCGCTCACACACCAAGCCAGAAACAGCCAGCCAGCCATCCTATCGACCAACCAATTAACCAACCAACCAACTAACTAGATAGCCAGCCAACCAACTCTGCCAGGCAGCCAACAAACCAAACCCTACCATCCGCTCACCCACCGAGCCAGAAACTGCCAGCCAGCCAACCTATTTACCAACCAATTAACCAACCAACCAACTGACAGCCAGCCAGCCAAACCTGCCAGGCAGCCAACAATCTAAACCCTACCACCCGCTCACACACCAAGCCAGAAACAGCCAGCCAGCCAACCTATCGACCAACCAATTAACCAACCAACCAAACAACTAACTAGACAGCCAGCCAACCAACCCTGCCAGGCAGCCAACAAACCAAACCCTACCACCCGCTCACCCACCAAGCCAGAAACAGACAGCCAGCCAACCTAACGACCAAACAATTAACCAACAAAACAACCAACTAACTAGAACGCCAGCCAACCAACCCTGCCAGGCAACCAACAAACCAAACCCTACCACCCGCTCACACACCAAGCCAGAAACAGCCAGCCAGCCAACCTATCGACCAACCAATTAACCAACCAACAACCAACTAACTAGATAGCCAGCCAACCAAACCTGCCAGGCAGCCAACAAACCAAACCCTACCACCCACTCACCCACCAAGCCAGAAACTGCCAGCCAGCCAACCTATCGACCAACCAAATAACCAACCAACTAGACAGCCAGCCAACCAACCCTGCCAGGCAGCCAACAAACCAAACCCTACCACCCGCTCACCCACCAAGCCAGAAACAGCCAGCCAGCCAACCTATTGACCAACCAATTAACCAACCAACCAACCAACTAACTAGACAGGCAGCCAACCAACCCTGCCAGGCAGCCAACAAACCAAACCCTACCACCCGCTCACCCACCAAGCCAGAAACAGCAAGCCAGCCAAACTATCGACCAACCAATTAACCAACCAACCAACCAAATAACTAGAACGCCAGCCAATCAACCCTGCCAGGCAGCCAACAAACCAAACCCTACCACCCGCTCACCCACCAAGCCAAAAAACAGCCAGCCAGCCAACCTATTTACCAACCAATTAACCAACCAACCAACTAACTAGACAGCCAGCCAACCAACCCTGCCAGGCAGCCAGCAATCTAAGCCCCACCACCCGCTCACACACCAAGCCAGAAACAGCCAGCCAGCTAACCTATTGACCAACCAATTAACCAACCAACCAACCAACTAACTAGACAGGCAGCCAACCAACCCTGCCAGGCAGCCAGCAATCTAAACCCCACCACCCGCTCACACACCAAGCCAGAAACAGCCAGCCAGCCAACCTATCGACCAACCAATTAACCAACCAACCAAACAACTAACTAGACAGCCAGCCAACCAACCCTGCCAGGCAGCCAACAAACCAAAACCTACCACCCGCTCACCCACCAAGCCAGAAACAGCCAGCCAGCCAACCTATCGACCAACCAATTAACCAACCAACCGATCAACCAAATAACTAGAACGCCAGCCAACTAACCCTGCCAGGCAGACAATAAACCAAACCCTACCACCCGCTCAAACACCAAGCCAGAAACAGCCAGCCAGCCAAACTATCGACCAACCAATCAACCAACCAACAACCAACTAACTAGATAACCAGCCAACCAACCCTGCCAGGCAGCCATCAAACCAAATCCTACAACCCGCTCACCCACTAAGCCAGAAACTGCCAGCCAGCCAACCTATCGACCAACCAAATAACCAACCAACCTACCAGCTAACTAGACAGCTATTCAACCAAACCTGACAGGCTGCCAACAAACCAAACCCTACCACCCGCTCACCCACAAGCCAGAAACAGCCAGCCAGCCTACCTATCGACCAACCAATTAACCAACCAAACAACCTACTAAGTAGAACGCCAGCAAAAAAACCCTGCCAGGCAGCCAACAAACCAAACCCTACCACCCGCTCACACACCAAGCCAGAAACAGCCAGCCAGCCAACCTATCGACCAACCAATTAACCAACCAACCAAATAACTAGAACGCCAGCCAACCAAGCCTGCCAGGCAGCCAACAAACCAAACCCTACCACCCGCTCACACACCAAGCCAGAAACAGCCAGCCAGCCAACCTATCGACCAACCAATTAACCAACCAACCAACCAACTAGACAGCCAGGCGTCCAACAAACCAAACCCTACCACCCGCTCACCCACCAAGCCAGAAACTGCCAGCCAGCCAACCTATTTACCAACCAATTAACCAACCAACCAACTAACTAGACAGCCAGCCAGCCAACAATCTAAACCCTACCACCCGCTTACACACCAAGCCAGAAACAGCCAGCCAGCCAACCTATCGACCAACCAATTAACCAACCAACAACCAACTAACTAGATAGCCAGCCAACCAAACCTGCCAGGCAGCCAACAAACCAAACCCTACTACCCGCTCTCCCACCAAGCCAGAAACAGCCAGCCAGCCAACCTATTGACCAACCAATTAACCAACCAACCAACCAACTAACTAGACAGGCAGCCAACCAACCCTGCCAGGCAGCCAACAAACCAAACCCTACCACCCGCTCACCCACCAAGCCAGAAACAGCAAGCCAGCCAAACTATCGACCAACCAATTAACCAAACAACCAAACAACTAACTAGACAGCCAGCCAACCAACCCTGCCTTGCAGTCAACAAACCAAACCCTACCACTCGCTCACCCAACAAGCCAGAAACAGCCAGCCAGCTAACCTATTGACCAACCAATTATCCAACCAACCAACCAACCAACTAACTAGATAGGCAGCCAACCAACCCTGCCAGGCAGCCAACAAACCAAAACCTACCACCCGCTCACCCACCAAGCCAGAAACAGCCAGCCAGCTAACCTATTGACCAACCAATTAACCAACTAACCAACCAACTAACTAGACAGGCAGCCAACCAACCCTGCCAGGCAGCCAGCAATCTAAACCCCACCACCCGCTCACACACCAAGCCAGAAACAGCCAGCCAGCCAACCTATCGACCAACCAATTAACCAAACAACCAAACAACTAACTACACAGCCAGCCAACCAACCCTGCCAGGCAGCCAACAAACCAAAACCTACCACCCGCTCACCCACCAAGCCAGAAACAGCCAGCCAGCCAACCTATCGACCAACCAATTAACCAACCAACCAACCAACCAAATAACTAGAACGCCAGCCAAATAACCCTGCCAGGCAGACAACAAACCAAACCCTACCACCCGCTCAAACACCAAGCCAGAAACAGCCAGCCAGCCAACCTATCGACCAACCAATTAACCAACCAACCAACCAACCAACTAACTAGACAGCCAGGCAGCCAACAAACCAAACCCTACCACCCACTCATCCACCAAGCAAGAAACAGCCAGTTAGCCAACCTATCGACCAACCAATTAACCAACCAACCAACCAACTAACTAGATAGCCAGCCAACCAACTCTGCCAGGCATCTAACAAACCAAACCCTACCACCCGCTCACCCACCAAGCCAGAAACTGCCAGCCAGCCAACCTATTTACCAACCAATTAACCAACCAACCAACTAACTAGACAGCCAGCCAGCCAACAATCTAAACCCTACCACCCGCTCACACACCAAGCCAGAAACAGCCAGCCAGCCAGCAAACCTATCGACCAACCAATTAGCCAACTAACCAACCAACTAAGTAGACAGCCAGCCAACCAACCAACCTGGCCAAGCAGCCAACAAACCAAACCCTACCACCCTCTCACCCACCAAGCCAGAAACAGCCAGCCAGCCAACCTATCGACCAACCAATTAGCCAACTAACCAACCAACTAACTAGACAGCCAGTCAACCAACCCTGCCAGGCAGCCAACAAACCCAACCCTACCACCTGCTCACCCACCAAGCCAGAAACAGCCAGCCAGCCAACCTATCGACCAACCAATTAACCAACCAACAACCAACTAACTAGATAGCCGGCCAACCAACCCTGCCAGGCAGCCAAGAAACCAAACCCTACCACCAGCTCACCCACCAAGCCAGAAACTGCCAGCCAGCCAACCTATCGACCAACCAAATAACCAACCAACCAAACAACTAACTAGACAGCCAGCCAACAAACCCTGCCAGGCAGCCAACAAACCAAACCCTACCACCCGCTAACACACCAAGCCAGAAACATCCAGCCAGCCAACCTATCGACCAACAAATTAACCAACCAACCAACGAACCAACTAACTAGACAGCCAGGCAGCCAACAAACCAAACAGTACCACCCGCTCATCCACCAAGCAAGAAACAGCCAGTTAGCCAACCTATCGACCAACCAATTAACCAACCAACCAACCAACTAACTAGATAGCCAGCCAACCAACTCTGCCAGGCAGCCAACAAAACAAACCCTACCATCCGCTCACCCACCAAGCCAGAAACTGCCAGCCAGCCAACCTATATACCAACCAATTAACCAACCAACCAACTAACTAGACAACCAGCCAGCCAAACCTGCCAGGCAGCCAACAATCTAAACACTACCACCCGCTCACACACCAAGCCAGAAACAGCCAGCCAGAAAACCTATCGACCAACCAATTAACCAACCAAGCAAACAACTAACTAGACAGCCAGCCAGCCAACCCTGCCAGGCAGCCAACAAACCAAACCCTACCACCCGCTGACCCACCAAGCCAGAAACAGACAGCCAGCCATCCTATCGACCAACCAATTAAGCAACCAACCAACCAACTAACTAGACAGCCAGCAAACCAACCAACCCGGCCAAGCAGCCAACAAAACAAACACTACCACCCGCTCACCCACCAAGCCAGAAACAGCCAGCCAGCCAACCTATCGACCAACCAATTAACCAACTAACCAACCAACTAATTAGACAGCCAGTCAACCAACCCTGCCAGGCAGCCAACAAACCAAACCCTACCACCCGCTCACCCACCAAGCCAGAAACAGCCAGCCAGCCTACCTATCGACCAACCAATTAACCAACAAAACAACCAACTAACTAGAACGCCAGCCAACCAACCCTGCCAGGCAGTCAACAAACCAAACCCTACCACCCGTTCACACACCAAGCCAAAAACAGCCAGCCAGCCAACCTATCGACCAACCAATTAACCAACCAACCAAATAACTAGAACGCCAACCAACCAACCCTGCCAGGCAGCCATCAAACCAAACCCTACAACCCGCTCACCCACCAAGCCAGAAACTGCCAAGCAGCCAACCTATCGACCAACCAAATAACCAACCAACCAACCAACTAACTAGACAGCTATTCAACCAAACCTGCCAGGCAGCCAACAAACCAAACCCTACCACCCGCTCACCCACCAAGCTAGAAACAGCCAGCCAGCCTACCTTTCGACCAACCAATTAACCAACCAAACAACCTACTAACTAGAACGCCAGCAAACAAACCCTGCCAGGCAGCCAACAAACCAAACCCTACCACCCGCTCACACACCAAGCCAGAAACAGCCAGCCAGCCAACCTATCGACCAACCAATTAACCAAACAACCAAACAACTAACTAGACAGCCAGCCAACCAACCCTGCCAGGCAGCCAACAAACCAAAACCTACCACCCGCTCACCCACCAAGCCAGAAACAGCCAGCCAGCCAACCTATCGACCAACCAATTAACCAACCAACCAACCAACCAAATAACTAGAACGCCAGCCAAATAACCCTGCCAAGCAGCCAACAAACCAAACCCTACCACCCTCTCACCCACCAAGCCAGAAACAGCCAGCCAGCCAACCTATCGACCAACCAATTAGCCAACTAACCAACCAACTAACTAGACAGCCAGTCAACCAACCCTGCCAGGCAGCCAACAAACCCAACCCTACCACCTGCTCACCCACCAAGCCAGAAACAGCCAGCCAGCCAACCTATCGACCAACCAATTAACCAACCAACAACCAACTAACTAGATAGCCGGCCAACCAACCCTGCCAGGCAGCCAAGAAACCAAACCCTACCACCAGCTCACCCACCAAGCCAGAAACTGCCAGCCAGCCAACCTATCGACCAACCAAATAACCAACCAACCAAACAACTAACTAGACAGCCAGCCAACAAACCCTGCCAGGCAGCCAACAAACCAAACCCTACCACCCGCTAACACACCAAGCCAGAAACATCCAGCCAGCCAACCTATCGACCAACAAATTAACCAACCAACCAACGAACCAACTAACTAGACAGCCAGGCAGCCAACAAACCAAACAGTACCACCCGCTCATCCACCAAGCAAGAAACAGCCAGTTAGCCAACCTATCGACCAACCAATTAACCAACCAACCAACCAACTAACTAGATAGCCAGCCAACCAACTCTGCCAGGCAGCCAACAAAACAAACCCTACCATCCGCTCACCCACCAAGCCAGAAACTGCCAGCCAGCCAACCTATATACCAACCAATTAACCAACCAACCAACTAACTAGACAACCAGCCAGCCAAACCTGCCAGGCAGCCAACAATCTAAACACTACCACCCGCTCACACACCAAGCCAGAAACAGCCAGGCAGAAAACCTATCGACCAACCAATTAACCAACCAAGCAAACAACTAACTAGACAGCCAGCCAGCCAACCCTGCCAGGCAGCCAACAAACCAAACCCTACCACCCGCTGACCCACCAAGCCAGAAACAGACAGCCAGCCATCCTATCGACCAACCAATTAAGCAACCAACCAACCAACTAACTAGACAGCCAGCAAACCAACCAACCCGGCCAAGCAGCCAACAAAACAAACACTACCACCCGCTCACCCACCAAGCCAGAAACAGCCAGCCAGCCAACCTATCGACCAACCAATTAACCAACTAACCAACCAACTAATTAGACAGCCAGTCAACCAACCCTGCCAGGCAGCCAACAAACCAAACCCTACCACCCGCTCACCCACCAAGCCAGAAACAGCCAGCCAGCCTACCTATCGACCAACCAATTAACCAACAAAACAACCAACTAACTAGAACGCCAGCCAACCAACCCTGCCAGGCAGTCAACAAACCAAACCCTACCACCCGTTCACACACCAAGCCAAAAACAGCCAGCCAGCCAACCTATCGACCAACCAATTAACCAACCAACCAAATAACTAGAACGCCAACCAACCAACCCTGCCAGGCAGCCATCAAACCAAACCCTACAACCCGCTCACCCACCAAGCCAGAAACTGCCAAGCAGCCAACCTATCGACCAACCAAATAACCAACCAACCAACCAACTAACTAGACAGCTATTCAACCAAACCTGCCAGGCAGCCAACAAACCAAACCCTACCACCCGCTCACCCACCAAGCTAGAAACAGCCAGCCAGCCTACCTTTCGACCAACCAATTAACCAACCAAACAACCTACTAACTAGAACGCCAGCAAACAAACCCTGCCAGGCAGCCAACAAACCAAACCCTACCACCCGCTCACACACCAAGCCAGAAACAGCCAGCCAGCCAACCTATCGACCAACCAATTAACCAAACAACCAAACAACTAACTAGACAGCCAGCCAACCAACCCTGCCAGGCAGCCAACAAACCAAAACCTACCACCCGCTCACCCACCAAGCCAGAAACAGCCAGCCAGCCAACCTATCGACCAACCAATTAACCAACCAACCAACCAACCAAATAACTAGAACGCCAGCCAAATAACCCTGCCAGGCAGACAACAAACCAAACCCTACCACCCGCTCAAACACCAAGCCAGAAACAGCCAGCCAGCCAACCTATCGACCAACCAATTAACCAACCAACCAACCAACCAACTAACTAGACAGCCAGGCAGCCAACAAACCAAACCCTACCACCCACTCATCCACCAAGCAAGAAACAGCCAGTTAGCCAACCTATCGACCAACCAATTAACCAACCAACCAACCAACTAACTAGATAGCCAGCCAACCAACTCTGCCAGGCATCTAACAAACCAAACCCTACCACCCGCTCACCCACCAAGCCAGAAACTGCCAGCCAGCCAACCTATTTACCAACCAATTAACCAACCAACCAACTAACTAGACAGCCAGCCAGCCAACAATCTAAACCCTACCACCCGCTCACACACCAAGCCAGAAACAGCCAGCCAGCCAGCCAACCTATCGACCAACCAATTAGCCAACTAACCAACCAACTAAGTAGACAGCCAGCCAACCAACCAACCTGGCCAAGCAGCCAACAAACCAAACCCTACCACCCTCTCACCCACCAAGCCAGAAACATCCAGCCAGCCAACCTATCGACCAACCAATTAGCCAACTACCAACCAACTAACTAGACAGCCAGTCAACCAACCCTGCCAGGCAGCCAACAAACCCAACCCTACCACCTGCTCACCCACCAAGCCAGAAACAGCCAGCCAGCCAACCTATCGACCAACCAATTAACCAACCAACAACCAACTAACTAGATAGCCGGCCAACCAACCCTGCCAGGCAGCCAAGAAACCAAACCCTACCACCAGCTCACCCACCAAGCCAGAAACTGCCAGCCAGCCAACCTATCGACCAACCAAATAACCAACCAACCAAACAACTAACTAGACAGCCAGCCAACAAACCCTGCCAGGCAGCCAACAAACCAAACCCTACCACCCGCTAACACACCAAGCCAGAAACATCCAGCCAGCCAACCTATCGACCAACAAATTAACCAACCAACCAACGAACCAACTAACTAGACAGCCAGGCAGCCAACAAACCAAACAGTACCACCCGCTCATCCACCAAGCAAGAAACAGCCAGTTAGCCAACCTATCGACCAACCAATTAACCAACCAACCAACCAACTAACTAGATAGCCAGCCAACCAACTCTGCCAGGCAGCCAACAAAACAAACCCTACCATCCGCTCACCCACCAAGCCAGAAACTGCCAGCCAGCCAACCTATATACCAACCAATTAACCAACCAACCAACTAACTAGACAACCAGCCAGCCAAACCTGCCAGGCAGCCAACAATCTAAACACTACCACCCGCTCACACACCAAGCCAGAAACAGCCAGCCAGAAAACCTATCGACCAACCAATTAACCAACCAAGCAAACAACTAACTAGACAGCCAGCCAGCCAACCCTGCCAGGCAGCCAACAAACCAAACCCTACCACCCGCTGACCCACCAAGCCAGAAACAGACAGCCAGCCAACCTATCGACCAACCAATTAAGCAACCAACCAACCAACTAACTAGACAGCCAGCAAACCAACCAACCCGGCCAAGCAGCCAACAAAACAAACACTACCACCCGCTCACCCACCAAGCCAGAAACAGCCAGCCAGCCAACCTATCGACCAACCAATTAACCAACTAACCAACCAACTAATTAGACAGCCAGTCAACCAACCCTGCCAGGCAGCCAACAAACCAAACCCTACCACCCGCTCACCCACCAAGCCAGAAACAGCCAGCCAGCCTACCTATCGACCAACCAATTAACCAACAAAACAACCAACTAACTAGAACGCCAGCCAACCAACCCTGCCAGGCAGTCAACAAACCAAACCCTACCACCCGTTCACACACCAAGCCAAAAACAGCCAGCCAGCCAACCTATCGACCAACCAATTAACCAACCAACCAAATAACTAGAACGCCAACCAACCAACCCTGCCAGGCAGCCATCAAACCAAACCCTACAACCCGCTCACCCACCAAGCCAGAAACTGCCAAGCAGCCAACCTATCGACCAACCAAATAACCAACCAACCAACCAACTAACTAGACAGCTATTCAACCAAACCTGCCAGGCAGCCAACAAACCAAACCCTACCACCCGCTCACCCACCAAGCTAGAAACAGCCAGCCAGCCTACCTTTCGACCAACCAATTAACCAACCAAACAACCTACTAACTAGAACGCCAGCAAACAAACCCTGCCAGGCAGCCAACAAACCAAACCCTACCACCCGCTCACACACCAAGCCAGAAACAGCCAGCCAGCCAACCTATCGACCAACCAATTAACCAACCAACCAACCAAATAACTAGAACGCCAGCCAACCAACCCTGACAGGCAGCCAACAAACCAAACCCTACCACCCGCTGACCCACCAAGCCAGAAACAGACAGCCAGCCAACCTATCGACCAACCAATTAAGCAACCAACCAACCAACTAACTAGACAGCCAGTAAACCAACCAACCCGGCCAGGCAGCCAACAAAACAAACACTACCACCCGCTCACCCACCAAGCCAGAAACAGCCAGCCAGCCAACCTATCGACCAACCAATTAACCAACTAACCAACCAACTAACTAGACAGCCAGTCAACCAACCCTGCCAGGCAGCCAACAAACAAAACCCTACCACCCGCTCACCCACCAAGCCAGAAACAGACAGCCAGCCTACCTATCGACCAACCAATTAACCAACAAAACAACCAACTAACTAGAACGCCAGCCAACCAACCCTGCCAGGCAGTCAACAAACCAAACCCTACCACCCGCTCACCCACCAAGCCAGAAACTGCCAGCCAGCCAACCTATTTACCAACCAATTAACCAACCAACCAACTAACTAGACAGCCAGCCAGCCAACAATCTAAATCCTACCACCCGCTCACACACCAAGCCAGAAACAGCCAGCCAGCCAACCTATCGAACAACCAATTAACCAACCAACCAACCAGCTAACTAGATAGCCAGCCAACCAACTCTGCCAGGCAGCCAACAAACCAAACCCTACCATCCGCTCACCCACCGAGCCAGAAACTGCCAGCCAGCCAACCTATATACCAACCAATTAACCAACCAACCAACTGACAGCCAGCCAGCCAAACCTGCCAGGCAGCCAACAATCTAAACCCTACCACCCGCTCACACACCAAGCCAGAAACAGCCAGCCAGCCAACCTATCGACCAAACAATTAACCAACCAACCAAACAACTAACTAGACAGCCAGCCAACCAACCCTGCCAGGCAGCCAACAAACCAAACCCTACCACCCGCTCACCCACCAAGCCAGAAACAGACAGCCAGCCAACCTAACGACCAACCAATTAACCAACAAAACAACCAACTAACTAGAACGCCAGCCAACCAACCCTGCCAGGCAACCAACAAACCAAACCCTACCACCCGCTCACACACCAAGCCAGAAACAGCCAGCCAGCCAACCTATCGACCAACAAATTAACCAACTAACAACCAACTAACTAGATAGCCAGCCAACCAAACCTGCCAGGCAGCCAACAAACCAAACCCTACCACCCGCTCACCCACAAAGCCAGAAACTGCCAGCCAGCCAACCTATCGACCAACCAAATAACCAACCAACCAACCAACTAACTAGACAGCCAGCCAACCAACCCTGCCAGGCAGCCAACAAACCAAACCCTACCACCCGCTCACCCACCAAGCCAGAAACAGCCAGCCAGCCAACCTATTGACCAACCAATTAACCAACCAACCAACCAACTAACTAGACAGGCAGCCAACGAACCCTGCCAGGCAGCCAACAAACCAAACCCTACCATCCGCTCACCCACCAAGCCAGAAACTGCCAGCCAGCCAACCTATATACCAACCAATTAACCAACCAACCAACTAACTAGACAGCCAGCCAGCCAAACCTGCCAGGCAGCCAACAATCTAAACACTACCACCCGCTCACACACCAAGCCAGAAACAGCCAGCCAGAAAACCTATCGACCAACCAATTAACCAACCAAGCAAACAACTAACTAGACAGCCAGCCAGCCAACCCTGCCAGGCAGCCAACAAACCAAACCCTACCACCCGCTGACCCACCAAGCCAGAAACAGACAGCCAGCCAACCTATCGACCAACCAATTAAGCAACCAACCAACCAACTAACTAGACAGCCAGCAAACCAACCAACCCGGCCAAGCAGCCAACAAAACAAACACTACCACCCGCTCACCCACCAAGCCAGAAACAGCCAGCCAGCCAACCTATCGACCAACCAATTAACCAACTAACCAACCAACTAATTAGACAGCTAGTCAACCAACCCTGCCAGGCAGCCAACAAACCAAACCCTACCACCCGCTCACCCACCAAGCCAGAAACAGCCAGCCAGCCTACCTATCGACCAACCAATTAACCAACAAAACAACCAACTAACTAGAACGCCAGCCAACCAACCCTGCCAGGCAGTCAACAAACCAAACCCTACCACCCGCTCACACACCAAGCCAAAAACAGCCAGCCAGCCAACCTATCGACCAACCAATTAACCAACCAACCAAATAACTAGAACGCCAGCAAACAAACCCTGCCAGGCAGCCAACAAACCAAACCCTACCACCCGCTCACACACCAAGCCAGAAACAGCCAGCCAGCCAACCTATTTACCAACCAATTAACCAACCAACCAACTAACTAGACAGCCAGCCAACCAACCCTGACAGGCAGCCAACAAACCAAACCCTACCACCCGCTCACACACCAAGCCAGAAACAGCCAGCCAGCCAACCTATCGACCAACCAATTAACCAACCAAGCAAACAACTAACTAAACAGCCAGTAAACCAACCAACCCGGCCAGGCAGCCAACAAAACAAACACTACCACCCGCTCACCCACCAAGCCAGAAACAGCCAGCCAGCCAACCTATCGACCAACCAATTAACCAACTAACCAACCAACTAACTAGACAGCCAGTCAACCAACCCTGCCAGGAGGCCAACAAACAAAACCCTACCACCCGCTCACCCACCAAGCCAGAAACAGCCAGCCAGCCTACCTATCGACCAACCAATTAACCAACAAAACAACCAACTAACTAGAACGCCAGCCAACCAACCCTGCCAGGCAGTCAACAAACCAAACCCTACCACCCGCTCACCCACCAAGCCAGAAACTGCCAGCCAGCCAACCTATTTACCAACCAATTAACCAACCAACCAACTAAATAGACAGCCAGCCAGCCAACAATCTAAATCCTACCACCCGCTCACACACCAAGCCAGAAACAGCCAGCCAGCCAACCTATCGAACAACCAATTAACCAACCAACCAACCAACTAACTAGATAGCCAGCCAACCAACTCTGCCAGGCAGCCAACAAACCAAACCCTACCATCCGCTCACCCACCGAGCCAGAAACTGCCAGCCAGCCAACCTATTTACCAACCAATTAACCAACCAACCAACTGACAGCCAGCCAGCCAAACCTGCCAGGCAGCCAACAATCTAAACCCTACCACCCGCTCACACACCAAGCCAGAAACAGCCAGCCAGCCAACCTATCGACCAAACAATTAACCAACCAACCAAACAACTAACTAGACAGCCAGCCAACCAACCCTGCCAGGCAGCCAACAAACCAAACCCTACCACCCGCTCACCCACCAAGCCAGAAACAGACAGCCAGCCAACCTAACGACCAACCAATTAACCAACAAAACAACCAACTAACTAGAACGCCAGCCAACCAACCCTGCCAGGCAACCAACAAACCAAACCCTACCACCCGCTCACACACCAAGCCAGAAACAGCCAGCCAGCCAACCTATCGACCAACCAATTAACCAACCAACAACCAACTAACTAGATAGCCAGCCAACCAAACCTGCCAGGCAGCCAACAAACCAAACCCTACCACCCGCTCACCCACCAAGCCAGAAACAGCAAGCCAGCCAAACTATCGACCAACCAATTAACCAACCAACCAACCAAATAACTAGAACGCCAGCCAATCAAACCTGCCAGGCAGCCAACAAACCAAACCCTACCACCCGCTCACCCACCAAGCCAAAAACAGCCAGCCAGCCAACCTATTTACCAACCAATTAACCAACCAACCAACTAACTAGACAGCCAGCCAACCAACCCTGCCAGGCAAGCAGCAATCTAAACCCCACCACCCGCTCACACACCAAGCCAGAAACAGCCAGCCAGCTAACCTATTGACCAACCAATTAACCAACCAACCAACCAACTAACTAGACAGGCAGCCAACCAACCCTGCCAGGCAGCCAGCAATCTAAACCCCACCACCCGCTCACACACCAAGCCAGAAACAGCCAGCCAGCCAACCTATCGACCAACCAATTAACCAACCAACCAAACAACTAACTAGACAGCCAGCCAACCAACCCTGCCAGGCAGCCAACAAACCAAAACCTACCACCCGCTCACCCACCAAGCCAGAAACAGCCAGCCAGCCAACCTATCGACCAACCAATTAATCAACCAACCGATCAACCAAATAACTAGAACGCCAGCCAACTAACCCTGCCAGGCAGACAATAAACCAAAACCTACCACCCGCTCAAACACCAAGCCAGAAACAGCCTGCCAGCCAACCTATCGACCAACCAATCAACCAACCAACAACCAACTAACTAGATAACCAGCCAACCAACCCTGCCAGGCAGCCATCAAACCAAACCCTACCACCCGCTCACACACAAGCCAGAAACAGCCAGCCAGCCTACCTATCGACCAACCAATTAACCAACCAAACAACCTACTAAGTAGAACGCCAGCAAAAAAACCCTGCCAGGCAGCCAACAAACCAAACCCTACCACCCGCTCACACACCAAGCCAGAAACAGCCAGCCAGCCAACCTATCGACCAACCAATTAACCAACCAACCAAATAACTAGAACGCCAGCCAACCAAGCCTGCCAGGCAGCCAACAAACCAAACCCTACCACCCGCTCACACACCAAGCCAGAAACAGCCAGCCAGCCAACCTATCGACCAACCAATTAACCAACCAATCAACCAACTAGACAGCCAGGCATCCAACAAACCAAACCCTACCACCCGCTCACCCACCAAGCCAGAAACTGCCAGCCAGCCAACCTATTTACCAACCAATTAACCAACCAACCAAACAACTAACTAGACAGGCAGCCAACCAACCCTGCCAGGCAGCCAGCAATCTAAACCCCACCACCCGCTCACACACCAAGCCAGAAACAGCCAGCCAGCCAACCTATCGACCAACCAATTAACCAACCAACCAAACAACTAACTAGACAGCCAGCCAACCAACCCTGCCAGGCAGCCAACAAACCAAAACCTACCACCCGCTCACCCACCAAGCCAGAAACAGCCAGCCAGCCAACCTATCGACCAACCAATTAATCAACCAACCGATCAACCAAATAACTAGAACGCCAGATAACTAACCCTGCCAGGCAGACAATAAACCAAAACCTACCACCCGCTCAAACACCAAGCCAGAAACAGCCTGCCAGCCAACCTATCGACCAACCAATCAACCAACCAACAACCAACTAACTAGATAACCAGCCAACCAACCCTGCCAGGCAGCCATCAAACCAAACCCTACCACCCGCTCACACACAAGCCAGAAACAGCCAGCCAGCCTACCTATCGACCAACCAATTAACCAACCAAACAACCTACTAAGTAGAACGCCAGCAAAAAAACCCTGCCAGGCAGCCAACAAACCAAACCCTACCACCCGCTCACACACCAAGCCAGAAACAGCCAGCCAGCCAACCTATCGACCAACCAATTAACCAACCAACCAAATAACTAGAACGCCAGCCAACCAAGCCTGCCAGGCAGCCAACAAACCAAACCCTACCACCCGCTCACACACCAAGCCAGAAACAGCCAGCCAGCCAACCTATCGACCAACCAATTAACCAACCAACCAACCAACTAGACAGCCAGGCATCCAACAAACCAAACCCTACCACCCGCTCACCCACCAAGCCAGAAACTGCCAGCCAGCCAACCTATTTACCAACCAATTAACCAACCAACCAACTAACTAGACAGCCAGCCAGCCAACAATCTAAACCCTACCACCCGCTCACACACCAAGCCAGAAACAGCCAGCCAGCCAACCTATCGACCAACCAATTAACCAACCAACAACCAACTAACTAGATAGCCAGCCAACCAAACCTGCCAGGCAGCCAACAAACCAAACCCTACCACCCGCTCACCCACCAAGCCAGAAACTGCCAGCCAGCCAAACTATCGACCAACCAAATAACCAACCAACCAACCAACTAACTAGACAGCCAGCCAACCAACCCTGCCAGGCAGCCAACAAACCAAACCCTACCACCCGCTCTCCCACCAAGCCAGAAACAGCCAGCCAGCCAACCTATTGACCAACCAATTAACCAACCAACCAACCAACTAACTAGACAGGCAGCCAACCAACCCTGCCAGGCAGCCAACAAACCAAACCCTACCACCCGCTCACCCACCAAGCCAGAAACAGCAAGCCAGCCAAACTATCGACCAACCAATTAACCAACCAACCAACCAACCAACCAAATAACTAGAACGCCAGCCAATCAACCCTGCCAGGCAGCCAACAAACCAAACCCTACCACCCGCTCAACCACCAAGCCAAAAACAGCCAGCCAGCCAACCTATTTACCAACCAATTAACCAACCAACCAACTAACTAGACAGCCAGCCAACCAACCCTGCCTTGCAGTCAACAAACCGAACCCTACCACTCGCTCACCCAACAAGCCAGAAACAGCCAGCCAGCTAACCTATTGACCAACCAATTATCCAACCAACCAACCAACCAACTAACTAGATAGGCAGCCAACCAACCCTGCCAGGCAGCCAACAAACCAAAACCTACCACCCGCTCACCCACCAAGCCAGAAACAGCCAGCCAGCTAACCTATTGACCAACCAATTAACCAACCAACCAACCAACTAACTAGACAGGCAGCCAACCAACCCTGCCAGGCAGCCAGCAATCTAAACCCCACCACCCTATCACACACCAAGCCAGAACAGCCAGCCAGCCAACCTATCGACCAACCAATTAACCAAACAACCAAACAACTAACTAGACAGCCAGCCAACCAACCCTGCCAGGCAGCCAACAAACCAAAACCTACCACCCGCTCACCCACCAAGCCAGAAACAGCCAGCCAGCCAACCTATCGACCAACCAATTAACCAACCAACCAACCAACCAAATAACTAGAACGCCAGCCAACTAACCCTGCCAGGCAGACAACAAACCAAACCCTACCACCCGCTCAAACACCAAGCCAGAAACAGCCAGCCAGCCAACCTATCGACCAACCAATTAACCAACCAACCAACCAACTAACTAGACAGCCAGGCAGCCAACAAACCAAACCCTACCACCCACTCATCCACCAAGCAAGAAACAGCCAGTTAGCCAACCTATCGACCAACCAATTAACCAACCAACCAACCAACTAACTAGATAGCCAGCCAACCAACTCTGCCAGGCATCTAACAAACCAAACCCTACCACCCGCTCACCCACCAAGCCAGAAACTGCCAGCCAGCCAACCTATTTACCAACCAATTAACCAACCAACCAACTAACTAGACAGCCAGCCAGCCAACAATCTAAACCCTACCACCCGCTCACACACCAAGCCAGAAACAGCCAGCCAGCCAGCCAACCTATCGACCAACCAATTAGCCAACTAACCAACCAACTAAGTAGACAGCCAGCCAACAAACCAACCTGGCCAAGCAGCCAACAAACCAAACCCTACCACCCTCTCACCCACCAAGCCAGAAACAGCCAGCCAGCCAACCTATCGACCAACCAATTAGCCAACTAACCAACCAACTAACTAGACAGCCAGTCAACCAACCCTGCCAGGCAGCCAACAAACCCAACCCTACCACCTGCTCACCCACCAAGCCAGAAACAGCCAGCCAGCCAACCTATCGACCAACCAATTAACCAACCAACAACCAACTAACTAGATAGCCGGCCAACCAACCCTGCCAGGCAGCCAAGAAACCAAACCCTACCACCCGCTCACACACCAAGCCAGAAACATCCAGCCAGCCAACCTATCGACCAACAAATTAACCAACCAACCAACGAACCAACTAACTAGACAGCCAGGCAGCCAAGAAACCAAACAGTACCACCCGCTCATCCACCAAGCAAGAAACAGCCAGTTAGCCAACCTATCGACCAACCAATTAACCAACCAACCAACCAACTAAATAGATAGCCAGCCAACCAACTCTGACAGGCAGCCAACAAAACAAACCCTACCATCCGCTCACCCACCAAGCCAGAAACTGCCAGCCAGCCAACCTATATACCAACCAATTAACCAACCAACCAACTAACTAGACAGCCAGCCAGCCAAACCTGCCAGGCAGCCAACAATCTAAACACTACCATACGCTCACACACCAAGCCAGAAACAGCCAGCCAGCCAACCTATCGACCAACCAATTAACCAACCAACAACCAACTAACTAGATAGCCGGCCAACCAACCCTGCCAGGCAGCCAAGAAACCAAACCCTACCACCCGCTCACACACCAAGCCAGAAACATCCAGCCAGCCAACCTATCGACCAACAAATTAACCAACCAACCAACGAACCAACTAACTAGACAGCCAGGCAGCCAAGAAACCAAACAGTACCACCCGCTCATCCACCAAGCAAGAAACAGCCAGTTAGCCAACCTATCGACCAACCAATTAACCAACCAACCAACCAACTAAATAGATAGCCAGCCAACCAACTCTGACAGGCAGCCAACAAAACAAACCCTACCATCCGCTCACCCACCAAGCCAGAAACTGCCAGCCAGCCAACCTATATACCAACCAATTAACCAACCAACCAACTAACTAGACAGCCAGCCAGCCAAACCTGCCAGGCAGCCAACAATCTAAACACTACCACCCGCTCACACACCAAGCCAGAAACAGCCAGCCAGAAAACCTATCGACCAACCAATTAACCAACCAAGCAAACAACTAACTAGACAGCCAGCCAGCCAACCCTGCCAGGCAGCCAACAAACCAAACCCTACCACCCGCTGACCCACCAAGCCAGAAACAGACAGCCAGCCAACCTATCGACCAACCAATTAAGCAACCAACCAACCAACTAACTAGACAGCCAGCAAACCAACCAACCCGGCCAAGCAGCCAACAAAACAAACACTACCACCCGCTCACCCACCAAGCCAGAAACAGCCAGCCAGCCAACCTATCGACCAACCAATTAACCAACTATCCAACCAACTAATTAGACAGCCAGTCAACCAACCCTGCCAGGCAGCCAACAAACCAAACCCTACCACCCGCTCACCCACCAAGCCAGAAACAGCCAGCCAGCCTACCTATCGACCAACCAATTAACCAACAAAACAACCAACTAACTAGAACGCCAGCCAACCAACCCTGCCAGGCAGTCAACAAACCAAACCCTACCACCCGCTCACACACCAAGCCAAAAACAGCCAGCCAGCCAACCTATCGACCAACCAATTAACCAACCAACCAAATAACTAGAACGCCAGATAACTAACCCTGCCAGGCAGACAATAAACCAAAACCTACCACCCGCTCAAACACCAAGCCAGAAACAGCCTGCCAGCCAACCTATCGACCAACCAATCAACCAACCAACAACCAACTAACTAGATAACCAGCCAACCAACCCTGCCAGGCAGCCATCAAACCAAACCCTACCACCCGCTCACACACAAGCCAGAAACAGCCAGCCAGCCTACCTATCGACCAACCAATTAACCAACCAAACAACCTACTAAGTAGAACGCCAGCAAAAAAACCCTGCCAGGCAGCCAACAAACCAAACCCTACCACCCGCTCACACACCAAGCCAGAAACAGCCAGCCAGCCAACCTATCGACCAACCAATTAACCAACCAACCAAATAACTAGAACGCCAGCCAACCAAGCCTGCCAGGCAGCCAACAAACCAAACCCTACCACCCGCTCACACACCAAGCCAGAAACAGCCAGCCAGCCAACCTATCGACCAACCAATTAACCAACCAACCAACCAACTAGACAGCCAGGCATCCAACAAACCAAACCCTACCACCCGCTCACCCACCAAGCCAGAAACTGCCAGCCAGCCAACCTATTTACCAACCAATTAACCAACCAACCAACTAACTAGACAGCCAGCCAGCCAACAATCTAAACCCTACCACCCGCTCACACACCAAGCCAGAAACAGCCAGCCAGCCAACCTATCGACCAACCAATTAACCAACCAACAACCAACTAACTAGATAGCCAGCCAACCAAACCTGCCAGGCAGCCAACAAACCAAACCCTACCACCCGCTCACCCACCAAGCCAGAAACTGCCAGCCAGCCAAACTATCGACCAACCAAATAACCAACCAACCAACCAACTAACTAGACAGCCAGCCAACCAACCCTGCCAGGCAGCCAACAAACCAAACCCTACCACCCGCTCTCCCACCAAGCCAGAAACAGCCAGCCAGCCAACCTATTGACCAACCAATTAACCAACCAACCAACCAACTAACTAGACAGGCAGCCAACCAACCCTGCCAGGCAGCCAACAAACCAAACCCTACCACCCGCTCACCCACCAAGCCAGAAACAGCAAGCCAGCCAAACTATCGACCAACCAATTAACCAACCAACCAACCAACCAACCAAATAACTAGAACGCCAGCCAATCAACCCTGCCAGGCAGCCAACAAACCAAACCCTACCACCCGCTCAACCACCAAGCCAAAAACAGCCAGCCAGCCAACCTATTTACCAACCAATTAACCAACCAACCAACTAACTAGACAGCCAGCCAACCAACCCTGCCTTGCAGTCAACAAACCGAACCCTACCACTCGCTCACCCAACAAGCCAGAAACAGCCAGCCAGCTAACCTATTGACCAACCAATTATCCAACCAACCAACCAACCAACTAACTAGATAGGCAGCCAACCAACCCTGCCAGGCAGCCAACAAACCAAAACCTACCACCCGCTCACCCACCAAGCCAGAAACAGCCAGCCAGCTAACCTATTGACCAACCAATTAACCAACCAACCAACCAACTAACTAGACAGGCAGCCAACCAACCCTGCCAGGCAGCCAGCAATCTAAACCCCACCACCCTATCACACACCAAGCCAGAACAGCCAGCCAGCCAACCTATCGACCAACCAATTAACCAAACAACCAAACAACTAACTAGACAGCCAGCCAACCAACCCTGCCAGGCAGCCAACAAACCAAAACCTACCACCCGCTCACCCACCAAGCCAGAAACAGCCAGCCAGCCAACCTATCGACCAACCAATTAACCAACCAACCAACCAACCAAATAACTAGAACGCCAGCCAACTAACCCTGCCAGGCAGACAACAAACCAAACCCTACCACCCGCTCAAACACCAAGCCAGAAACAGCCAGCCAGCCAACCTATCGACCAACCAATTAACCAACCAACCAACCAACTAACTAGACAGCCAGGCAGCCAACAAACCAAACCCTACCACCCACTCATCCACCAAGCAAGAAACAGCCAGTTAGCCAACCTATCGACCAACCAATTAACCAACCAACCAACCAACTAACTAGATAGCCAGCCAACCAACTCTGCCAGGCATCTAACAAACCAAACCCTACCACCCGCTCACCCACCAAGCCAGAAACTGCCAGCCAGCCAACCTATTTACCAACCAATTAACCAACCAACCAACTAACTAGACAGCCAGCCAGCCAACAATCTAAACCCTACCACCCGCTCACACACCAAGCCAGAAACAGCCAGCCAGCCAGCCAACCTATCGACCAACCAATTAGCCAACTAACCAACCAACTAAGTAGACAGCCAGCCAACAAACCAACCTGGCCAAGCAGCCAACAAACCAAACCCTACCACCCTCTCACCCACCAAGCCAGAAACAGCCAGCCAGCCAACCTATCGACCAACCAATTAGCCAACTAACCAACCAACTAACTAGACAGCCAGTCAACCAACCCTGCCAGGCAGCCAACAAACCCAACCCTACCACCTGCTCACCCACCAAGCCAGAAACAGCCAGCCAGCCAACCTATCGACCAACCAATTAACCAACCAACAACCAACTAACTAGATAGCCGGCCAACCAACCCTGCCAGGCAGCCAAGAAACCAAACCCTACCACCCGCTCACACACCAAGCCAGAAACATACAGCCAGCCAACCTATCGACCAACAAATTAACCAACCAACCAACGAACCAACTAACTAGACAGCCAGGCAGCCAAGAAACCAAACAGTACCACCCGCTCATCCACCAAGCAAGAAACAGCCAGTTAGCCAACCTATCGACCAACCAATTAACCAACCAACCAACCAACTAAATAGATAGCCAGCCAACCAACTCTGACAGGCAGCCAACAAAACAAACCCTACCATCCGCTCACCCACCAAGCCAGAAACTGCCAGCCAGCCAACCTATATACCAACCAATTAACCAACCAACCAACTAACTAGACAGCCAGCCAGCCAAACCTGCCAGGCAGCCAACAATCTAAACACTACCACCCGCTCACACACCAAGCCAGAAACAGCCAGCCAGCCAACCTATCGACCAACCAATTAACCAACCAACAACCAACTAACTAGATAGCCGGCCAACCAACCCTGCCAGGCAGCCAAGAAACCAAACCCTACCACCCGCTCACACACCAAGCCAGAAACATCCAGCCAGCCAACCTATCGACCAACAAATTAACCAACCAACCAACGAACCAACTAACTAGACAGCCAGGCAGCCAAGAAACCAAACAGTACCACCCGCTCATCCACCAAGCAAGAAACAGCCAGTTAGCCAACCTATCGACCAACCAATTAACCAACCAACCAACCAACTAAATAGATAGCCAGCCAACCAACTCTGACAGGCAGCCAACAAAACAAACCCTACCATCCGCTCACCCACCAAGCCAGAAACTGCCAGCCAGCCAACCTATATACCAACCAATTAACCAACCAACCAACTAACTAGACAGCCAGCCAGCCAAACCTGCCAGGCAGCCAACAATCTAAACACTACCACCCGCTCACACACCAAGCCAGAAACAGCCAGCCAGAAAACCTATCGACCAACCAATTAACCAACCAAGCAAACAACTAACTAGACAGCCAGCCAGCCAACCCTGCCAGGCAGCCAACAAACCAAACCCTACCACCCGCTGACCCACCAAGCCAGAAACAGACAGCCAGCCAACCTATCGACCAACCAATTAAGCAACCAACCAACCAACTAACTAGACAGCCAGCAAACCAACCAACCCGGCCAAGCAGCCAACAAAACAAACACTACCACCCGCTCACCCACCAAGCCAGAAACAGCCAGCCAGCCAACCTATCGACCAACCAATTAACCAACTAACCAACCAACTAATTAGACAGCCAGTCAACCAACCCTGCCAGGCAGCCAACAAACCAAACCCTACCACCCGCTCACCCACCAAGCCAGAAACAGCCAGCCAGCCTACCTATCGACCAACCAATTAACCAACAAAACAACCAACTAACTAGAACGCCAGCCAACCAACCCTGCCAGGCAGTCAACAAACCAAACCCTACCACCCGCTCACACACCAAGCCAAAAACAGCCAGCCAGCCAACCTATCGACCAACCAATTAACCAACCAACCAAATAACTAGAACGCCAGCCAACCAACCCTGCCAGGCAGCCATCAAACCAAACCCTACAACCCGCTCACCCACCAAGCCAGAAACTGCCAAGCAGCCAACCTATCGACCAACCAAATAACCAACCAACCAACCAACTAACTAGACAGCTATTCAACCAAACCTGCCAGGCAGCCAACAAACCAAACCCTACCACCCGCTCACCCACCAAGCCAGAAACAGCCAGCCAGCCTACCTTTCGACCAACCAATTAACCAACCAAACAACCTACTAACTAGAACGCCAGCAAACAAACCCTGCCAGGCAGCCAACAAACCAAACCCTACCACCCGCTCACACACCAAGCCAGAAACAGCCAGCCAGCCAACCTATCGACCAACCAATTAACCAACCAACCAACCAACCAACCAAATAACTAGAACGCCAGCCAACCAACCCTGACAGGCAGCCAACAAACCAAACCCTACCACCCGCTCACACACCAAGCCAGAAACAGCCAGCCAGCCAACCTATCGACCAACCAATTAACCAACCAAGCAAACAACTAACTAGACAGCCAGCCAACCAACCCTGCCAGGAAGCCAACAAACCAAACCCTACCACCCGCTGACCCACCAAACCAGAAACAGACAGCCAGCGAACCTATCGACCAACCAATTAAGCAACCAACCAACCAACTAACTAGACAGCCAGTAAACCAACCAACCCGGCCAGGCAGCCAACAAAACAAACACTACCACCCGCTCACCCACCAAGCCAGAAACAGCCAGCCAGCCAACCTATCGACCAACCAATTAACCAACTAACCAACCAACTAACTAGACAGCCAGTCAACCAACCCTGCCAGGCAGCCAACAAACAAAACCCTACCACCCGCTCACCCACCAAGCCAGAAACAGCCAGCCAGCCTACCTATCGACCAACCAATTAACCAACAAAACAACCAACTAACTAGAACGCCAGCCAACCAACCCTGCCAGGCAGTCAACAAACCAAACCCTACCACCCGCTCACCCACCAAGCCAGAAACTGCCAGCCAGCCAACCTATTTACCAACCAATTAACCAACCAACCAACTAACTAGACAGCCAGCCAGCCAACAATCTAAATCCTACCACCCGCTCACACACCAAGCCAGAAACAGCCAGCCAGCCAACCTATCGAACAACCAATTAACCAACCAACCAGCCAACTAACTAGATAGCCAGCCAACAAACTCTGCCAGGCAGCCAACAAACCAAACCCTACCACCCGCTCACACACCAAGCCAGAAACAGCCAGCCAGCCAACCTATCGACCAACCAATTAACCAACCAAGCAAACAACTAACTAGACAGCCAGCCAACCAACCCTGCCAGGAAGCCAACAAACCAAACCCTACCACCCGCTGACCCACCAAGCCAGAAACAGACAGCCAGCCAACCTATCGACCAACCAATTAAGCAACCAACCAACCAACTAACTAGATAGCCAGCCAACCAACTCTGCCAGGCAGCCAACAAACCAAACCCTACCATCCGCTCACCCACCGAGCCAGAAACTGCCAGCCAGCCAACCTATTTACCAACCAATTAACCAACCAACCAACTGACAGCCAGCCAGCCAAACCTGCCAGGCAGCCAACAATCTAAACCCTACCACCCGCTCACACACCAAGCCAGAAACAGCCAGCCAGCCAACCTATCGACCAAACAATTAACCAACCAACCAAACAACTAACTAGACAGCCAGCCAACCAACCCTGCCAGGCAGCCAACAAACCAAACCCTACCACCCGCTCACCCACCAAGCCAGAAACAGACAGCCAGCCAACCTAACGACCAACCAATTAACCAACAAAACAACCAACTAACTAGAACGCCAGCCAACCAAACCTGCCAGGCAGCCAACAAACCAAACCCTACCACCCGCTCACCCACCAAGCCAGAAACTGCCAGCCAGCCAACCTATCGACCAACCAAATAACCAACCAACCAACCAACTAACTAGACAGCCAGCCAACCAACCCTGCCAGGCAGCCAACAAACCAAACCCTACCACCCGCTCACCCACCAAGCCAGAAACAGCCAGCCAGAAAACCTATCGACCAACCAATTAACCAACCAAACAAACAACTAACTAGACAGCCAGCCAGCCAACCCTGCCAGGCAGCCAACAAACCAAACCCTACCACCCGCTGACCCACCAAGCCAGAAACAGACAGCCAGCCAACCTATCGACCAACCAATTAAGCAACCAACCAACCAACTAACTAGACAGCCAGCAAACCAACCAACCCGGCCAAGCAGCCAACAAAACAAACACTACCACCCGCTCACCCACCAAGCCAGAAACAGCCAGCCAGCCAACCTATCGACCAACCAATTAACCAACTAACCAACCAACTAATTAGACAGCCAGTCAACCAACCCTGCCAGGCATCCAACAAACCAAACCCTACCACCCGCTCACCCACCAAGCCAGAAACAGCCAGCCAGCCTACCTATCGACCAACCAATTAACCAACAAAACAACCAACTAACTAGAACGCCAGCCAACCAACCCTGCCAGGCAGTCAACAAACCAAACCCTACCACCCGTTCACACACCAAGCCAAAAACAGCCAGCCAGCCAACCTATCGACCAACCAATTAACCAACCAACCAAATAACTAGAACGCCAGCCAACCAACCCTGCCAGGCAGCCATCAAACCAAACCCTACAACCCGCTCACCCACCAAGCCAGAAACTGCCAAGCAGCCAACCTATCGACCAACCAAATAACCAACCAACCAACCAACTAACTAGACAGCTATTCAACCAAACCTGCCAGGCAGCCAACAAACCAAACCCTACCACCCGCTCACCCACCAAGCCAGAAACAGCCAGCCAGCCTACCTTTCGACCAACCAATTAACCAACCAAACAACCTACTAACTAGAACGCCAGCAAACAAACCCTGCCAGGCAGCCAACAAACCAAACCCTACCACCCGCTCACACACCAAGCCAGAAACAGCCAGCCAGCCAACCTATCGACCAACCAATTAACCAACCAACCAACCAACTAACTAGACAGCCAGCCAACCAACCCTGCCAGGCAGCCAACAAACCAAACCCTACCACCCGCTGACCCACCAAGCCAGAAACAGACAGCCAGCCAACCTAACGACCAACCAATTAACCAACAAAACAACCAACTAACTAGAACGCCAGCCAACCAAACCTGCCAGGCAGCCAACAAACCAAACCCTACCACCCGCTCACCCACCAAGCCAGAAACTGCCAGCCAGCCAACCTATCGACCAACCAAATAACCAACCAACCAACCAACTAACTAGACAGCCAGCCAACCAACCCTGCCAGGCAGCCAACAAACCAAACCCTACCACCCGCTCACCCACCAAGCCAGAAACAGCCAGCCAGAAAACCTATCGACCAACCAATTAACCAACCAAGCAAACAACTAACTAGACAGCCAGCCAGCCAACCCTGCCAGGCAGCCAACAAACCAAACCCTACCACCCGCTGACCCACCAAGCCAGAAACAGACAGCCAGCCAACCTATCGACCAACCAATTAAGCAACCAACCAACCAACTAACTAGACAGCCAGCAAACCAACCAACCCGGCCAAGCAGCCAACAAAACAAACACTACCACCCGCTCACCCACCAAGCCAGAAACAGCCAGCCAGCCAACCTATCGACCAACCAATTAACCAACTAACCAACCAACTAATTAGACAGCCAGTCAACCAACCCTGCCAGGCATCCAACAAACCAAACCCTACCACCCGCTCACCCACCAAGCCAGAAACAGCCAGCCAGCCTACCTATCGACCAACCAATTAACCAACAAAACAACCAACTAACTAGAACGCCAGCCAACCAACCCTGCCAGGCAGTCAACAAACCAAACCCTACAACCCGTTCACACACCAAGCCAAAAACAGCCAGCCAGCCAACCTATCGACCAACCAATTAACCAACCAACCAAATAACTAGAACGCCAGCCAACCAACCCTGCCAGGCAGCCATCAAACCAAACCCTACAACCCGCTCACCCACCAAGCCAGAAACTGCCAAGCAGCCAACCTATCGACCAACCAAATAACCAACCAACCAACCAACTAACTAGACAGCTATTCAACCAAACCTGCCAGGCAGCCAACAAACCAAACCCTACCACCCGCTCACCCACCAAGCCAGAAACAGCCAGCCAGCCTACCTTTCGACCAACCAATTAACCAACCAAACAACCTACTAACTAGAACGCCAGCCAACCAACCCTGCCAGGAAGCCAACAAACCAAACCCTACCACCCGCTGACCCACCAAGCCAGAAACAGACAGCCAGCCAACCTATCGACCAACCAATTAAGCAACCAACCAACCAACTAACTAGACAGCCAGTAAACCAACCAACCCGGCCAGGCAGCCAACAATACAAACACTACCACCCGCTCACCCACCAAGCCAGAAACAGCCAGCCAGCCAACCTATCGACCAACCAATTAACCAAATAACCAACCAACTAACTAGACAGCCAGTCAACAAACCCTGCCAGGCAGCCAACAAACAAAACCCTACCACCCGCTCACCCACCAAGCCAGAAACAGCCAGCCAGCCTACCTATCGACCAACCAATTAACCAACAAAACAACCAACTAACTAGAACGCCAGCCAACCAACCCTACCAGGCAGTCAACAAACCAAACCCTACCACCAGCTCACCCACCAAGCCAGAAACTGCCAGCCAGCCAACCTATTTACCAACCAATTAACCAACCAACCAACTAACTAGACAGCCAGCCAGCCAACAATCTAAATCCTACCACCCGCTCACACACCAAGCCAGAAACAGCCAGCCAGCCAACCTATCGAACAACCAATTAACCAACCAACAAACCAACTAACTAGATAGCCAGCCAACCAACTCTGCCAGGCAGCCAACAAACCAAACCCTACCATCCGCTCACCCACCGAGCCAGAAACTGCCAGCCAGCCAACCTATTTACCAACCAATTAACCAACCAACCAACTGACAGCCAGCCAGCCAAACCTGCCAGGCAGCCAACAATCTAAACCCTACCACCCGCTCACACACCAAGCCAGAAACAGCCAGCCAGCCAACCTATCGACCAAACAATTAACCAACCAACCAAACAACTAACTAGACAGCCAGCCAACCAACCCTGCCAGGCAGCCAACAAACCAAACCCTACCACCCGCTCACCCACCAAGCCAGAAACAGACAGCCAGCCAACCTAACGACCAACCAATTAACCAACAAAACAACCAACTAACTAGAACGCCAGCCAACCAACCCTGCCAGGCAACCAACAAACCAAACCCTACCACCCGCTCACACACCAAGCCAGAAACAGCCAGCCAGCCAACCTATCGACCAACCAATTAACCAACTAACAACCAACTAACTAGATAGCCAGCCAACCAAACCTGCCAGGCAGCCAACAAACCAAACCCTACCACCCGCTCACCCACCAAGCCAGAAACTGCCAGCCAGCCAACCTATCGACCAACCAAATAACCAACCAACCAACCAACTAACTAGACAGCCAGCCAACCAACCCTGCCAGGCAGCCAACAAACCAAACCCTACCACCCGCTCACCCACCGAGCCAGAAACAGCCAGCCAGCCAACCTATTGACCAACCAATTAACCAACCAACCAACCAACTAACTAGACAGGCAGCCAACCAACCCTGCCAGGCAGCCAACAAACCAAACCCTACCATCCGCTCACCCACCAAGCCAGAAACTGCCAGCCAGCCAACCTATATACCAACCAATTAACCAACCAACCAACTAACTAGACAGCCAGCCAGCCAAACCTGCCAGGCAGCCAACAATCTAAACACTACCACCCGCTCACACACCAAGCCAGAAACAGCCAGCCAGAAAACCTATCGACCAACCAATTAACCAACCAAGCAAACAACTAACTAGACAGCCAGCCAGCCAACCCTGCCAGGCAGCCAACAAACCAAACCCTACCACCCGCTGACCCACCAAGCCAGAAACAGACAGCCAGCCAACCTATCGACCAACCAATTAAGCAACCAACCAACCAACTAACTAGACAGCCAGCAAACCAACCAACCCGGCCAAGCAGCCAACAAAACAAACACTACCACCCGCTCACCCACCAAGCCAGAAACAGCCAGCCAGCCAACCTATCGACCAACCAATTAACCAACTAACCAACCAACTAATTAGACAGCCAGTCAACCAACCCTGCCAGGCAGCCAACAAACCAAACCCTACCACCCGCTCACCCACCAAGCCAGAAACAGCCAGCCAGCCTACCTATCGACCAACCAATTAACCAACAAAACAACCAACTAACTAGAACGCCAGCCAACCAACCCTGCCAGGCAGTCAACAAACCAAACCCTACCACCCGCTCACACACCAAGCCAAAAACAGCCAGCCAGCCAACCTATCGACCAACCAATTAACCAACCAACCAAATAACTAGAACGCCAGCAAACAAACCCTGCCAGGCAGCCAACAAACCAAACCCTACCACCCGCTCACACACCAAGCCAGAAACAGCCAGCCAGCCAACCTATCGACCAACCAATTAACCAACCAACCAACCAACCAAATAACTAGAACGCCAGCCAACCAACCCTGACAGGCAGCCAACAAACCAAACCCTACCACCCGCTCACACACCAAGCCAGAAACAGCCAGCCAGCCAACCTATCGACCAACCAATTAACCAACCAAGCAAACAACTAACTAGACAGCCAGCCAACCAACCCTGCCAGGAAGCCAACAAACCAAACCCTACCACCCGCTGACCCACCAAGCCAGAAACAGACAGCCAGCCAACCTATCGACCAACCAATTAAGCAACCAACCAACCAACTAACTAGACAGCCAGTAAACCAACCAACCCGGCCAGGCAGCCAACAAAACAAACACTACCACCCGCTCACCCACCAAGCCAGAAACAGCCAGCCAGCCAACCTATCGACCAACCAATTAACCAACTAACCAACCAACTAACTAGACAGCCAGTCAACCAACCCTGCCAGGCAGCCAACAAACAAAACCCTACCACCCGCTCACCCACCAAGCCAGAAACAGCCAGCCAGCCTACCTATCGACCAACCAATTAACCAACAAAACAACCAACTAACTAGAACGCCAGCCAACCAACCCTGCCAGGCAGTCAACAAACCAAACCCTACCACCCGCTCACCCACCAAGCCAGAAACTGCCAGCCAGCCAACCTATTTACCAACCAATTAACCAACCAACCAACTAACTAGACAGCCAGCCAGCCAACAATCTAAATCCTACCACCCGCTCACACACCAAGCCAGAAACAGCCAGCCAGCCAACCTATCGAACAACCAATTAACCAACCAACCAACCAACTAACTAGATAGCCAGCCAACCAACTCTGCCAGGCAGCCAACAAACCAAACCCTACCATCCGCTCACCCACCGAGCCAGAAACTGCCAGCCAGCCAACCTATTTACCAAACAATTAACCAACCAACCAACTGACAGCCAGCCAGCCAAACCTGCCAGGCAGCCAACAATCTAAACCCTACCACCCGCTCACACACCAAGCCAGAAACAGCCAGCCAGCCAACCTATCGACCAAACAATTAACCAACCAACCAAACAACTAACTAGACAGCCAGCCAACCAACCCTGCCAGGCAGCCAACAAACCAAACCCTACCACCCGCTCACCCACCAAGCCAGAAACAGACAGCCAGCCAACCTAACGACCAACCAATTAACCAACAAAACAACCAACTAACTAGAACGCCAGCCAACCAACCCTGCCAGGCAACCAACAAACCAAACCCTACCACCCGCTCACACACCAAGCCAGAAACAGCCAGCCAGCCAACCTATCGACCAACCAATTAACCAACCAACAACCAACTAACTAGATAGCCAGCCAACCAAACCTGCCAGGCAGCCAACAAACCAAACCCTACCACCCGCTCACCCACCAAGCCAGAAACAGCAAGCCAGCCAAACTATCGACCAACCAATTAACCAACCAACCAACCAAATAACTAGAACGCCAGCCAATCAACCCTGCCAGGCAGCCAACAAACCAAACCCTACCACCCGCTCACCCACCAAGCCAAAAACAGCCAGCCAGCCAACCTATTTACCAACCAATTAACCAACCAACCAACTAACTAGACAGCCAGCCAACCAACCCTGCCAGGCAAGCAGCAATCTAAACCCCACCACCCGCACACACACCAAGCCAGAAACAGCCAGCCAGCTAACCTATTGACCAACCAATTAACCAACCAACCAACCAACTAACTAGACAGGCAGCCAACCAACCCTGCCAGGCAGCCAGCAATCTAAACCCCACCACCCGCTCACACACCAAGCCAGAAACAGCCAGCCAGCCAACCTATCGACCAACCAATTAACCAACCAACCAAACAACTAACTAGACAGCCAGCCAACCAACCCTGCCAGGCAGCCAACAAACCAAAACCTACCACCCGCTCACCCACCAAGCCAGAAACAGCCAGCCAGCCAACCTATCGACCAACCAATTAATCAACCAACCGATCAACCAAATAACTAGAACGCCAGCCAACTAACCCTGCCAGGCAGACAATAAACCAAAACCTTCCACCCGCTCAAACACCAAGCCAGAAACAGCCTGCCAGCCAACCTATCGACCAACCAATCAACCAACCAACACCCAACTAACTAGATAACCAGCCAACCAACCCTGCCAGGCAGCCATCAAACCAAACCCTACCACCCGCTCACACACAAGCCAGAAACAGCCAGCCAGCCTACCTATCGACCAACCAATTAACCAACCAAACAACCTACTAAGTAGAACGCCAGCAAAAAAACCCTGCCAGGCAGCCAACAAACCAAACCCTACCACCCGCTCACACACCAAGCCAGAAACAGCCAGCCAGCCAACCTATCGACCAACCAATTAACCAACCAACCAAATAACTAGAACGCCAGCCAACCAAGCCTGCCAGGCAGCCAACAAACCAAACCCTACCACCCGCTCACACACCAAGCCAGAAACAGCCAGCCAGCCAACCTATCGACCAACCAATTAACCAACCAACCAACCAACTAGACAGCCAGGCATCCAACAAACCAAACCCTACCACCCGCTCACCCACCAAGCCAGAAACTGCCAGCCAGCCAACCTATTTACCAACCAATTAACCAACCAACCAACTAACTAGACAGCCAGCCAGCCAACAATCTAAACCCTACCACCCGCTCACACACCAAGCCAGAAACAGCCAGCCAGCCAACCTATCGACCAACCAATTAACCAACCAACAACCAACTAACTAGATAGCCAGCCAACCAAACCTGCCAGGCAGCCAACAAACCAAACCCTACCACCCGCTCACCCACCAAGCCAGAAACTGCCAGCCAGCCAAACTATCGACCAAACAAATAACCAACCAACCAACCAACTAACTAGACAGCCAGCCAATCAACCCTGCCAGGCAGCCAACAAACCAAACCCTACCACCCGCTCAACCACCAAGCCAGAAACAGACAGCCAGCCAACCTATATACCAACCAATTAACCAACCAACCAACTAACTAGACAGCCAGCCAGCCAAACCTGCCAGGCAGCCAACAATCTAAACACTACCACCCGCTCACACACCAAGCCAGAAACAGCCAGCCAGAAAACCTATCGACCAACCAATTAACCAACCAAGCAAACAACTAACTAGACAGCCAGCCAGCCAACCCTGCCAGGCAGCCAACAAACCAAACCCTACCACCCGCTGACCCACCAAGCCAGAAACAGACAGCCAGCCAACCTATCGACCAACCAATTAAGCAACCAACCAACCAACTAACTAGACAGCCAGCAAACCAACCAACCCGGCCAAGCAGCCAACAAAACAAACACTACCACCCGCTCACCCACCAAGCCAGAAACAGCCAGCCAGCCAACCTATCGACCAACCAATTAACCAACTAACCAACCAACTAATTAGACAGCCAGTCAACCAACCCTGCCAGGCAGCCAACAAACCAAACCCTACCACCCGCTCACCCACCAAGCCAGAAACAGCCAGCCAGCCTACCTATCAACCAACCAATTAACCAACAAAACAACCAACTAACTAGAACGCCAGCCAACCAACCCTGCCAGGCAGTCAACAAACCAAACCCTACCACCCGCTCACACACCAAGCCAAAAACAGCCAGCCAGCCAACCTATCGACCAACCAATTAACCAACCAACCAAATAACTAGAACGCCAGCAAACAAACCCTGCCAGGCAGCCAACAAACCAAACCCTACCACCCGCTCACACACCAAGCCAGAAACAGCCAGCCAGCCAACCTATCGACCAACCAATTAACCAACCAACCAACCAACCAAATAACTAGAACGCCAGCCAACCAACCCTGACAGGCAGCCAACAAACCAAACCCTACCACCCGCTCACACACCAAGCCAGAAACAGCCAGCCAGCCAACCTATCGACCAACCAATTAACCAACCAAGCAAACAACTAACTAGACAGCCAGCCAACCAACCCTGCCAGGAAGCCAACAAACCAAACCCTACCACCCGCTGACCCACCAAGCCAGAAACAGACAGCCAGCCAACCTATCGACCAACCTATTAAGCAACCAACCAACCAACTAACTAGACAGCCAGTAAACCAACCAACCCGGCCAGGCAGCCAACAAAACAAACACTACCACCCGCTCACCCACCAAGCCAGAAACAGCCAGCCAGCCAACCTATCGACCAACCAATTAACCAACTAACCAACCAACTAACTAGACAGCCAGTCAACCAACCCTGCCAGGCAGCCAACAAACAAAACCCTACCACCCGCTCACCCACCAAGCCAGAAACAGCCAGCCAGCCTACCTATCGACCAACCAATTAACCAACAAAACAACCAACTAACTAGAACGCCAGCCAACCAACCCTGTTAGGCAGTCAACAAACCAAACCCTACCACCCGCTCACCCACCAAGCCAGAAACTGCCAGCCAGCCAACCTATTTACCAACCAATTAACCAACCAACCAACTAACTAGACAGCCAGCCAGCCAACAATCTAAATCCTACCACCCGCTCACACACCAAGCCAGAAACAGCCAGCCAGCCAACCTATCGAACAACCAATTAACCAACCAACCAACCAACTAACTAGATAGCCAGCCAACCAACTCTGCCAGGCAGCCAACAAACCAAACCCTACCATCCGCTCACCCACCGAGCCAGAAACTGCCAGCCAGCCAACCTATTTACCAACCAATTAACCAACCAACCAACTGACAGCCAGCCAGCCAAACCTGCCAGGCAGCCAACAATCTAAACCCTACCACCCGCTCACACACCAAGCCAGAAACAGCCAGCCAGCCAACCTATCGACCAAACAATTAACCAACCAACCAAACAACTAACTAGACAGCCAGCCAACCAACTCTGCCAGGCAGCCAACAAACCAAACCCTACCACCCGCTCACCCACCAAGCCAGAAACAGACAGCCAGCCAACCTAACGACCAACCAATTAACCAACAAAACAACCAACTAACTAGAACGCCAGCCAACCAACCCTGCCAGGCAACCAACAAACCAAACCCTACCACCCGCTCACACACCAAGCCAGAAACAGCCAGCCAGCCAACCTATCGACCAACCAATTAACCAACCAACAACCAACTAACTAGATAGCCAGCCAACCAAACCTGCCAGGCAGCCAACAAACCAAACCCTACCACCCGCTCACCCACCAAGCCAGAAACAGCAAGCCAGCCAAACTATCGACCAACCAATTAACCAACCAACCAACCAAATAACTAGAACGCCAGCCAATCAACCCTGCCAGGCAGCCAACAAACCAAACCCTACCACCCGCTCACCCACCAAGCCAAAAACAGCCAGCCAGCCAACCTATTTACCAACCAATTAACCAACCAACCAACTAACTAGACAGCCAGCCAACCAACCCTGCCAGGCAAGCAGCAATCTAAACCCCACCACCCGCTCACACACCAAGCCAGAAACAGCCAGCCAGCTAAACTATTGACCAACCAATTAACCAACCAACCAACCAACTAACTAGACAGGCAGCCAACCAACCCTGCCAGGCAGCCAGCAATCTAAACGCCACCACCCGCTCACACACCAAGCCAGAAACAGCCAGCCAGCCAACCTATCGACCAACCAATTAACCAACCAACCAAACAACTAACTAGACAGCCAGCCAACCAACCCTGTCAGGCAGCCAACAAACCAAAACCTACCACCCGCTCACCCACCAAGCCAGAAACAGCCAGCCAGCCAACCTATCGACCAACCAATTAATCAACCAACCGATCAACCAAATAACTAGAACGCCAGCCAACTAACCCTGCCAGGCAGACAATAAACCAAAACCTACCACCCGCTCAAACACCAAGCCAGAAACAGCCTGCCAGCCAACCTATCGACCAACCAATCAACCAACCAACAACCAACTAACTAGATAACCAGCCAACCAACCCTGCCAGGCAGCCATCAAACCAAACCCTACCACCCGCTCACACACAAGCCAGAAACAGCCAGCCAGCCTACCTATCGACCAACCAATTAACCAACCAAACAACCTACTAAGTAGAACGCCAGCAAAAAAACCCTGCCAGGCAGCCAACAAACCAAACCCTACCACCCGCTCACACACCAAGCCAGAAACAGCCAGCCAGCCAACCTATCGACCAACCAATTAACCAACCAACCAAATAACTAGAACGCCAGCCAACCAAGCCTGCCAGGCAGCCAACAAACCAAACCCTACCACCCGCTCACACACCAAGCCAGAAACAGCCAGCCAGCCAACCTATCGACCAACCAATTAACCAACCAACCAACCAACTAGACAGCCAGGCATCCAACAAACCAAACCCTACCACCCGCTCACCCACCAAGCCAGAAACTGCCAGCCAGCCAACCTATTTACCAACCAATTAACCAACCAACCAACTAACTAGACAGCCAGCCAGCCAACAATCTAAACCCTACCACCCGCTCACACACCAAGCCAGAAACAGCCAGCCAGCCAACCTATCGACCAACCAATTAACCAATCAACAACCAACTAACTAGATAGCCAGCCAACCAAACCTGCCAGGCAGCCAACAAACCAAACCCTACCACCCGCTCACCCACCAAGCCAGAAACTGCCAGCCAGCCAAACTATCGACCAACCAAATAACCAACCAACCAACCAACTAACTAGACAGCCAGCCAACCAACCCTGCCAGGCAGCCAACAAACCAAACCCTACCACCCGCTCTCCCACCAAGCCAGAAACAGCCAGCCAGCCAACCTATTGACCAACCAATTAACCAACCAACCAAACAACTAACTAGACAGGCAGCCAACCAACCCTGCCAGGCAGCCAACAAACCAAACCCTACCACCCGCTCACCCACCAAGCCAGAAACAGCAAGCCAGCCAAACTATCGACCAACCAATTAACCAACCAACCAACCAAATAACTAGAACGCCAGCCAATCAACCCTGCCAGGCAGCCAACAAACCAAACCCTACCACCCGCTCAACCACCAAGCCAAAAACAGCCAGCCAGCCAACCTATTTACCAACCAATTAACCAACCAACCAACTAACTAGACAGCCAGCCAACCAACCCTGCCTTGCAGTCAACAAACCAAACCCTACCACTCGCTCACCCAACAAGCCAGAAACAGCCAGCCAGCTAACCTATTGACCAACCAATTATCCAACCAACCAACCAACCAACTAACTAGATAGGCAGCCAACCAACCCTGCCAGGCAGCCAACAAACCAAAACCTACCACCCGCTCACCCACCAAGCCAGAAACAGCCAGCCAGCTAACCTATTGACCAACCAATTAACCAACCAACCAACCAACTAACTAGACAGGCAGCCAACCAACCCTGCCAGGCAGCCAGCAATCTAAACCCCACCACCCGCTCACACACCAAGCCAGAACAGCCAGCCAGCCAACCTATCGACCAACCAATTAACCAAACAACCAAACAACTAACTAGACAGCCAGCCAACCAACCCTGCCAGGCAGCCAACAAACCAAAACCTACCACCCGCTCACCCACCAAGCCAGAAATAGCCAGCCAGCCAACCTATCGACCAACCAATTAACCAACCAACCAACCAACCAAATAACTAGAACGCCAGCCAACTAACCCTGCCAGGCAGACAACAAACCAAACCCTACCACCCGCTTAAACACCAAGCCAGAAACAGCCAGCCAGCCAACCTATCGACCAACCAATTAATCAACCAACCGATCAACCAAATAACTAGAACGCCAGCCAACTAACCCTGCCAGGCAGACAATAAACCAAAACCTACCACCCGCTCAAACACCAAGCCAGAAACAGCCTGCCAGCCAACCTATCGACCAACCAATCAACCAACCAACCAACCAACTAACTAGACAGCCAGCCAGCCAACAATCTAAACCCTACCACCCGCTCACACACCAAGCCAGAAACAGCCAGCCAGCCAACCTATCGACCAACCAATTAACCAATCAACAACCAACTAACTAGATAGCCAGCCAACCAAACCTGCCAGGCAGCCAACAAACCAAACCCTACCACCCGCTCACCCACCAAGCCAGAAACTGCCAGCCAGCCAAACTATCGACCAACCAAATAACCAACCAACCAACCAACTAACTAGACAGCCAGCCAACCAACCCTGCCAGGCAGCCAACAAACCAAACCCTACCACCCGCTCTCCCACCAAGCCAGAAACAGCCAGCCAGCCAACCTATTGACCAACCAATTAACCAACCAACCAAACAACTAACTAGACAGGCAGCCAACCAACCCTGCCAGGCAGCCAACAAACCAAACCCTACCACCCGCTCACCCACCAAGCCAGAAACAGCAAGCCAGCCAAACTATCGACCAACCAATTAACCAACCAACCAACCAAATAACTAGAACGCCAGCCAATCAACCCTGCCAGGCAGCCAACAAACCAAACCCTACCACCCGCTCAACCACCAAGCCAAAAACAGCCAGCCAGCCAACCTATTTACCAACCAATTAACCAACCAACCAACTAACTAGACAGCCAGCCAACCAACCCTGCCTTGCAGTCAACAAACCAAACCCTACCACTCGCTCACCCAACAAGCCAGAAACAGCCAGCCAGCTAACCTATTGACCAACCAATTATCCAACCAACCAACCAACCAACTAACTAGATAGGCAGCCAACCAACCCTGCCAGGCAGCCAACAAACCAAAACCTACCACCCGCTCACCCACCAAGCCAGAAACAGCCAGCCAGCTAACCTATTGACCAACCAATTAACCAACCAACCAACCAACTAACTAGACAGGCAGCCAACCAACCCTGCCAGGCAGCCAGCAATCTAAACCCCACCACCCGCTCACACACCAAGCCAGAACAGCCAGCCAGCCAACCTATCGACCAACCAATTAACCAAACAACCAAACAACTAACTAGACAGCCAGCCAACCAACCCTGCCAGGCAGCCAACAAACCAAAACCTACCACCCGCTCACCCACCAAGCCAGAAATAGCCAGCCAGCCAACCTATCGACCAACCAATTAACCAACCAACCAACCAACCAAATAACTAGAACGCCAGCCAACTAACCCTGCCAGGCAGACAACAAACCAAACCCTACCACCCGCTTAAACACCAAGCCAGAAACAGCCAGCCAGCCAACCTATCGACCAACCAATTAATCAACCAACCGATCAACCAAATAACTAGAACGCCAGCCAACTAACCCTGCCAGGCAGACAATAAACCAAAACCTACCACCCGCTCAAACACCAAGCCAGAAACAGCCTGCCAGCCAACCTATCGACCAACCAATCAACCAACCAACACCCAACTAACTAGATAACCAGCCAACCAACCCTGCCAGGCAGCCATCAAACCAAACCCTACCACCCGCTCACACACAAGCCAGAAACAGCCAGCCAGCCTACCTATCGACCAACCAATTAACCAACCAAACAACCTACTAAGTAGAACGCCAGCAAAAAAACCCTGCCAGGCAGCCAACAAACCAAACCCTACCACCCGCTCACACACCAAGCCAGAAACAGCCAGCCAGCCAACCTATCGACCAACCAATTAACCAACCAACCAAATAACTAGAACGCCAGCCAACCAAGCCTGCCAGGCAGCCAACAAACCAAACCCTACCACCCGCTCACACACCAAGCCAGAAACAGCCAGCCAGCCAACCTATCGACCAACCAATTAACCAACCAACCAACCAACTAGACAGCCAGGCATCCAACAAACCAAACCCTACCACCCGCTCACCCACCAAGCCAGAAACTGCCAGCCAGCCAACCTATTTACCAACCAATTAACCAACCAACCAACTAACTAGACAGCCAGCCAGCCAACAATCTAAACCCTACCACCCGCTCACACACCAAGCCAGAAACAGCCAGCCAGCCAACCTATCGACCAACCAATTAACCAACCAACAACCAACTAACTAGATAGCCAGCCAACCAAACCTGCCAGGCAGCCAACAAACCAAACCCTACCACCCGCTCACCCACCAAGCCAGAAACTGCCAGCCAGCCAAACTATCGACCAACCAAATAACCAACCAACCAACCAACTAACTAGACAGCCAGCCAATCAACCCTGCCAGGCAGCCAACAAACCAAACCCTACCACCCGCTCAACCACCAAGCCAGAAACAGACAGCCAGCCAACCTATATACCAACCAATTAACCAACCAACCAACTAACTAGACAGCCAGCCAGCCAAACCTGCCAGGCAGCCAACAATCTAAACACTACCACCCGCTCACACACCAAGCCAGAAACAGCTAGCCAGAAAACCTATCGACCAACCAATTAACCAACCAAGCAAACAACTAACTAGACAGCCAGCCAGCCAACCCTGCCAGGCAGCCAACAAACCAAACCCTACCACCCGCTGACCCACCAAGCCAGAAACAGACAGCCAGCCAACCTATCGACCAACCAATTAAGCAACCAACCAACCAACTAACTAGACAGCCAGCAAACCAACCAACCCGGCCAAGCAGCCAACAAAACAAACACTACCACCCGCTCACCCACCAAGCCAGAAACAGCCAGCCAGCCAACCTATCGACCAACCAATTAACCAACTAACCAACCAACTAATTAGACAGCCAGTCAACCAACCCTGCCAGGCAGCCAACAAACCAAACCCTACCACCCGCTCACCCACCAAGCCAGAAACAGCCAGCCAGCCTACCTATCAACCAACCAATTAACCAACAAAACAACCAACTAACTAGAACGCCAGCCAACCAACCCTGCCAGGCAGTCAACAAACCAAACCCTACCACCCGCTCACACACCAAGCCAAAAACAGCCAGCCAGCCAACCTATCGACCAACCAATTAACCAACCAACCAAATAACTAGAACGCCAGCAAACAAACCCTGCCAGGCAGCCAACAAACCAAACCCTACCACCCGCTCACACACCAAGCCAGAAACAGCCAGCCAGCCAACCTATCGACCAACCAATTAACCAACCAACCAACCAACCAAATAACTAGAACGCCAGCCAACCAACCCTGACAGGCAGCCAACAAACCAAACCCTACCACCCGCTCACACACCAAGCCAGAAACAGCCAGCCAGCCAACCTATCGACCAACCAATTAACCAACCAAGCAAACAACTAACTAGACAGCCAGCCAACCAACCCTGCCAGGAAGCCAACAAACCAAACCCTACCACCCGCTGACCCACCAAGCCAGAAACAGACAGCCAGCCAACCTATCGACCAACCTATTAAGCAACCAACCAACCAACTAACTAGACAGCCAGTAAACCAACCAACCCGGCCAGGCAGCCAACAAAACAAACACTACCACCCGCTCACCCACCAAGCCAGAAACAGCCAGCCAGCCAACCTATCGACCAACCAATTAACCAACTAACCAACCAACTAACTAGACAGCCAGTCAACCAACCCTGCCAGGCAGCCAACAAACAAAACCCTACCACCCGCTCACCCACCAAGCCAGAAACAGCCAGCCAGCCTACCTATCGACCAACCAATTAACCAACAAAACAACCAACTAACTAGAACGCCAGCCAACCAACCCTGTTAGGCAGTCAACAAACCAAACCCTACCACCCGCTCACCCACCAAGCCAGAAACTGCCAGCCAGCCAACCTATTTACCAACCAATTAACCAACCAACCAACTAACTAGACAGCCAGCCAGCCAACAATCTAAATCCTACCACCCGCTCACACACCAAGCCAGAAACAGCCAGCCAGCCAACCTATCGAACAACCAATTAACCAACCAACCAACCAACTAACTAGATAGCCAGCCAACCAACTCTGCCAGGCAGCCAACAAACCAAACCCTACCATCCGCTCACCCACCGAGCCAGAAACTGCCAGCCAGCCAACCTATTTACCAACCAATTAACCAACCAACCAACTGACAGCCAGCCAGCCAAACCTGCCAGGCAGCCAACAATCTAAACCCTACCACCCGCTCACACACCAAGCCAGAAACAGCCAGCCAGCCAACCTATCGACCAAACAATTAACCAACCAACCAAACAACTAACTAGACAGCCAGCCAACCAACCCTGCCAGGCAGCCAACAAACCAAACCCTACCACCCGCTCACCCACCAAGCCAGAAACAGACAGCCAGCCAACCTAACGACCAACCAATTAACCAACAAAACAACCAACTAACTAGAACGCCAGCCAACCAACCCTGCCAGGCAACCAACAAACCAAACCCTACCACCCGCTCACACACCAAGCCAGAAACAGCCAGCCAGCAAACCTATCGACCAACCAATTAACCAACCAACAACCAACTAACTAGATAGCCAGCCAACCAAACCTGCCAGGCAGCCAACAAACCAAACCCTACCACCCGCTCACCCACCAAGCCAGAAACAGCAAGCCAGCCAAACTATCGACCAACCAATTAACCAACCAACCAACCAAATAACTAGAACGCCAGCCAATCAACCCTGCCAGGCAGCCAACAAACCAAACCCTACCACCCGCTCACCCACCAAGCCAAAAACAGCCAGCCAGCCAACCTATTTACCAACCAATTAACCAACCAACCAACTAACTAGACAGCCAGCCAACCAACCCTGCCAGGCAAGCAGCAATCTAAACCCCACCACCCGCTCACACACCAAGCCAGAAACAGCCAGCCAGCTAAACTATTGACCAACCAATTAACCAACCAACCAACCAACTAACTAGACAGGCAGCCAACCAACCCTGCCAGGCAGCCAGCAATCTAAACCCCACCACCCGCTCACACACCAAGCCAGAAACAGCCAGCCAGCCAACCTATCGACCAACCAATTAACCAACCAACCAAACAACTAACTAGACAGCCAGCCAACCAACCCTGCCAGGCAGCCAACAAACCAAAACCTACCACCCGCTCACCCACCAAGCCAGAAACAGCCAGCCAGCCAACCTATCGACCAACCAATTAATCAACCAACCGATCAACCAAATAACTAGAACGCCAGCCAACTAACCCTGCCAGGCAGACAATAAACCAAAACCTACCACCCGCTCAAACACCAAGCCAGAAACAGCCTGCCAGCCAACCTATCGACCAACCAATCAACCAACCAACAACCAACTAACTAGATAACCAGCCAACCAACCCTGCCAGGCAGCCATCAAACCAAACCCTACCACCCGCTCACACACAAGCCAGAAACAGCCAGCCAGCCTACCTATCGACCAACCAATTAACCAACCAAACAACCTACTAAGTAGAACGCCAGCAAAAAAACCCTGCCAGGCAGCCAACAAACCAAACCCTACCACCCGCTCACACACCAAGCCAGAAACAGCCAGCCAGCCAACCTATCGACCAACCAATTAACCAACCAACCAAATAACTAGAACGCCAGCCAACCAAGCCTGCCAGGCAGCCAACAAACCAAACCCTACCACCCGCTCACACACCAAGCCAGAAACAGCCAGCCAGCCAACCTATCGACCAACCAATTAACCAACCAACCAACCAACTAGACAGCCAGGCATCCAACAAACCAAACCCTACCACCCGCTCACCCACCAAGCTAGAAACTGCCAGCCAGCCAACCTATTTACCAACCAATTAACCAACCAACCAACTAACTAGACAGCCAGCCAGCCAACAATCTAAACCCTACCACCCGCTCACACACCAAGCCAGAAACAGCCAGCCAGCCAACCTATCGACCAACCAATTAACAAATCAACAACCAACTAACTAGATAGCCAGCCAACCAAACCTGCCAGGCAGCCAACAAACCAAACCCTACCACCCGCTCACCCACCAAGCCAGAAACTGCCAGCCAGCCAAACTATCGACCAACCAAATAACCAACCAACCAACCAACTAACTAGACAGCCAGCCAACCAACCCTGCCAGGCAGCCAACAAACCAAACCCTACCACCCGCTCTCCCACCAAGCCAGAAACAGCCAGCCAGCCAACCTATTGACCAACCAATTAACCAACCAACCAAACAACTAACTAGACAGGCAGCCAACCAACCCTGCCAGGCAGCCAACAAACCAAACCCTACCACCCGCTCACCCACCAAGCCAGAAACAGCAAGCCAGCCAAACTATCGACCAACCAATTAACCAACCAACCAACCAAATAACTAGAACGCCAGCCAATCAACCCTGCCAGGCAGCCAACAAACCAAACCCTACCACCCGCTCAACCACCAAGCCAAAAACAGCCAGCCAGCCAACCTATTTACCAACCAATTAACCAACCAACCAACTAACTAGACAGCCAGCCAACCAACCCTGCCTTGCAGTCAACAAACCAAACCCTACCACTCGCTCACCCAACAAGCCAGAAACAGCCAGCCAGCTAACCTATTGACCAACCAATTATCCAACCAACCAACCAACCAACTAACTAGATAGGCAGCCAACCAACCCTGCCAGGCAGCCAACAAACCAAAACCTACCACCCGCTCACCCACCAAGCCAGAAACAGCCAGCCAGCTAACCTATTGACCAACCAATTAACCAACCAACCAACCAACTAACTAGACAGGCAGCCAACCAACCCTGCCAGGCAGCCAGCAATCTAAACCCCACCACCCGCTCACACACCAAGCCAGAACAGCCAGCCAGCCAACCTATCGACCAACCAATTAACCAAACAACCAAACAACTAACTAGACAGCCAGCCAACCAACCCTGCCAGGCAGCCAACAAACCAAAACCTACCACCCGCTCACCCACCAAGCCAGAAATAGCCAGCCAGCCAACCTATCGACCAACCAATTAACCAACCAACCAACCAACCAAATAACTAGAACGCCAGCCAACTAACCCTGCCAGGCAGACAACAAACCAAACCCTACCACCCGCTTAAACACCAAGCCAGAAACAGCCAGCCAGCCAACCTATCGACCAACCAATTAACCAACCAACCAACCAACCAACTAACTAGACAGCCAGGCAGCCAACAAACCAAACCCTACCACCCACTCATCCACCAAGCAAGAAACAGCCAGTTAGCCAACCTATCGACCAACCAATTAACCAACCAACCAACCAACTAACTAGATAGCCAGCCAACCAACTCTGCCAGGCATCTAACAAACCAAACCCTACCACCCGCTCACCCACCAAGCCAGAAACTGCCAGCCAGCCAACCTATTTACCAACCAATTAACCAACCAACCAACTAACTAGACAGCCAGCCAGCCAACAATCTAAACCCTACCACCCGCTCACACACCAAGCCAGAAACAGCCAGCCAGCCAGCCAACCTATCGACCAACCAATTAGCCAACTAACCAACCAACTAAGTAGACAGCCAGCCAACCAACCAACCTGGCCAAGCAGCCAACAAACCAAACCCTACCACCCTCTCACCCACCAAGCCAGAAACAGCCAGCCAGCCAACCTATCGACCAACCAATTAGCCAACTAACCAACCAACTAACTAGACAGCCAGTCAACCAACCCTGCCAGGCAGCTAACAAACCCAACCCTACCACCTGCTCACCCACCAAGCCAGAAACAGCCAGCCAGCCAACCTATCGACCAACCAATTAACCAGCCAACAACCAACTAACTAGATAGCCGGCCAACCAACCCTGCCAGGCAGCCAAGAAACCAAACCCTACCACCCGCTCACACACCAAGCCAGAAACATCCAGCCAGCCAACCTATCGACAAACAAATTAACCAACCAACCAACGAACCAACTAACTAGACAGCCAGGCAGCCAAGAAACCAAACAGTACCACCCGCTCATCCACCAAGCAAGAAACAGCCAGTTAGCCAACCTATCGACCAACCAATTAACCAACCAACCAACCAACTAAATAGATAGCCAGCCAACCAACTCTGCCAGGCAGCCAACAAAACAAACCCTACCATCCGCTCACCCACCAAGCCAGAAACTGCCAGCCAGCCAACCTATATACCAACCAATTAACCAACCAACCAACTAACTAGACAGCCAGCCAGCCAAACCTGCCAGGCAGCCAACAATCTAAACACTACCACCCGCTCACACACCAAGCCAGAAACAGCCAGCCAGAAAACCTATCGACCAACCAATTAACCAACCAAGCAAACAACTAACTAGACAGCCAGCCAGCCAACCCTGCCAGGCAGCCAACAAACCAAACCCTACCACCCGCTGACCCACCAAGCCAGAAACAGACAGCCAGCCAACCTATCGACCAACCAATTAAGCAACCAACCAACCAACTAACTAGACAGCCAGCAAACCAACCAACCCGGCCAAGCAGCCAACAAAACAAACACTACCACCCGCTCACCCACCAAGCCAGAAACAGCCAGCCAGCCAACCTATCGACCAACCAATTAACCAACTAACCAACCAACTAATTAGACAGCCAGTCAACCAACCCTGCCAGGCAGCCAACAAACCAAACCCTACCACCCGCTCACCCACCAAGCCAGAAACAGCCAGCCAGCCTACCTATCGACCAACCAATTAACCAACAAAACAACCAACTAACTAGAACGCCAGCCAACCAACCCTGCCAGGCAGTCAACAAACCAAACCCTACCACCCGCTCACACACCAAGCCAAAAACAGCCAGCCAGCCAACCTATCGACCAACCAATTAACCAACCAACCAAATAACTAGAACGCCAGCCAACCAACCCTGCCAGGCAGCCATCAAACCAAACCCTACAACCCGCTCACCCACCAAGCCAGAAACTACCAAGCAGCCAACCTATCGACCAGCCAAATAACCAACCAACCAACCAACTAACTAGACAGCTATTCAACCAAACCTGCCAGGCAGCCAACAAACCAAACCCTACCACCCGCTCACCCACCAAGCCAGAAACAGCCAGCCAGCCTACCTTTCGACCAACCAATTAACCAACCAAACAACTTACTAACTAGAACGCCAGCAAACAAACCCTGCCAGGCAGCCAACAAACCAAACCCTACCACCCGCTCACACACCAAGCCAGAAACAGCCAGCCAGCCAACCTATCGACCAACCAATTAACCAACCAACCAACCAACCAAATAACTAGAACGCCAGCCAACCAACCCTGACAGGCAGCCAACAAACCAAACCCTACCACCCGCTCACACACCAAGCCAGAAACAGCCAGCCAGCCAACCTATCGACCAACCAATTAACCAACCAAGCAAACAACTAACTAGACAGCCAGCCAACCAACCCTGCCAGGAAGCCAACAAACCAAACCCTACCACCCGCTGACCCACCAAGCCAGAAACAGACAGCCAGCCAACCTATCGACCAACCAATTAAGCAACCAACCAACCAACTAACTAGACAGCCAGTAAACCAACCAACCCGGCCAGGCAGCCAACAAAACAAACACTACCACCCGCTCACCCACCAAGCCAGAAACAGCCAGCCAGCCAACCTATCGACCAACCAATTAACCAACTAACCAACCAACTAACTAGACAGCCAGTCAACCAACCCTGCCAGGCAGCCAACAAACAAAACCCTACCACCCGCTCACCCACCAAGCCAGAAACAGCCAGCCAGCCAACCTATTTACCAACCAATTAACCAACCAACCAACTAACTAGACAGCCAGCCAGCCAACAATCTAAATCCTACCACCCGCTCACACACCAAGCCAGAAACAGCCAGCCAGCCAACCTATCGAACAACCAATTAACCAACCAACCAACCAACTAACTAGATAGCCAGCCAACCAACTCTGCCAGGCAGCCAACAAACCAAACCCTACCATCCGCTCACCCACCGAGCCAGAAACTGCCAGCCAGCCAACCTATTTACCAACCAATTAACCAACCAACCAACTGACAGCCAGCCAGCCAAACCTGCCAGGCAGCCAACAATCTAAACCCTACCACCCGCTCACACACCAAGCCAGAAACAGCCAGCCAGCCAACCTATCGACCAAACAATTAACCAACCAACCAAACAACTAACTAGACAGCCAGCCAACCAACCCTGCCAGGCAGCCAACAAACCAAACCCTACCACCCGCTCACCCACCAAGCCAGAAACAGACAGCCAGCCAACCTAACGACCAACCAATTAACCAACAAAACAACCAACTAACTAGAACGCCAGCCAACCAACCCTGCCAGGCAACCAACAAACCAAACCCTACCACCCGCTCACACACCAAGCCAGAAACAGCCAGCCAGCCAACCTATCGACCAACCAATTAACCAACCAACAACCAACTAACTAGATAGCCAGCCAACCAAACCTGCCAGGCAGCCAACAAACCAAACCCTACCACCCGCTCACCCACCAAGCCAGAAACAGCAAGCCAGCCAAACTATCGACCAACCAATTAACCAACCAACCAACCAAATAACTAGAACGCCAGCCAATCAACCCTGCCAGGCAGCCAACAAACCAAACCCTACCACCCGCTCACCCACCAAGCCAAAAACAGCCAGCCAGCCAACCTATTTACCAACCAATTAACCAACCAACCAACTAACTAGACAGCCAGCCAACCAACCCTGCCAGGCAAGCAGCAATCTAAACCCCACCACCCGCTCACACACCAAGCCAGAAACAGCCAGCCAGCTAACCTATTGACCAACCAATTAACCAACCAACCAACCAACTAACTAGACAGGCAGCCAACCAACCCTGCCAGGCAGCCAGCAATCTAAACCCCACCACCCGCTCACACACCAAGCCAGAAACAGCCAGCCAGCCAACCTATCGACCAACCAATTAACCAACCAACCAAACAACTAACTAGACAGCCAGCCAACCAACCCTGCCAGGCAGCCAACAAACCAAAACCTACCACCCGCTCACCCACCAAGCCAGAAACAGCCAGCTAGCCAACCTATCGACCAACCAATTAATCAACCAACCGATCAACCAAATAACTAGAACGCCAGCCAACTAACCCTGCCAGGCAGACAATAAACCAAAACCTACCACCCGCTCAAACACCAAGCCAGAAACAGCCTGCCAGCCAACCTATCGACCAACCAATCAACCAACCAACAACCAACTAACTAGATAACCAGCCAACCAACCCTGCCAGGCAGCCATCAAACCAAACCCTACCACCCGCTCACACACAAGCCAGAAACAGCCAGCCAGCCTACCTATCGACCAACCAATTAACCAACCAAACAACCTACTAAGTAGAACGCCAGCAAAAAAACCCTGCCAGGCAGCCAACAAACCAAACCCTACCACCCGCTCACACACCAAGCCAGAAACAGCCAGCCAGCCAACCTATCGACCAACCAATTAACCAACCAACCAAATAACTAGAACGCCAGCCAACCAAGCCTGCCAGGCAGCCAACAAACCAAACCCTACCACCCGCTCACACACCAAGCCAGAAACAGCCAGCCAGCCAACCTATCGACCAACCAATTAACCAACCAACCAACCAACTAGACAGCCAGGCATCCAACAAACCAAACCCTACCACCCGCTCACCCACCAAGCCAGAAACTGCCAGCCAGCCAACCTATTTACCAACCAATTAACCAAACAACCAACTAACTAGACAGCCAGCCAGCCAACAATCTAAACCCTACCACCCGCTCACACACCAAGCCAGAAACAGCCAGCCAGCCAACCTATCGACCAACCAATTAACCAATCAACAACCAACTAACTAGATAGCCAGCCAACCAAACCTGCCAGGCAGCCAACAAACCAAACCCTACCACCCGCTCACCCACCAAGCCAGAAACTGCCAGCCAGCCAAACTATCGACCAACCAAATAACCAACCAACCAACCAACTAACTAGACAGCCAGCCAACCAACCCTGCCAGGCAGCCAACAAACCAAACCCTACCACCCGCTCTCCCACCAAGCCAGAAACAGCCAGCCAGCCAACCTATTGACCAACCAATTAACCAACCAACCAAACAACTAACTAGACAGGCAGCCAACCAACCCTGCCAGGCAGCCAACAAACCAAACCCTACCACCCGCTCACCCACCAAGCCAGAAACAGCAAGCCAGCCAAACTATCGACCAACCAATTAACCAACCAACCAACCAAATAACTAGAACGCCAGCCAATCAACCCTGCCAGGCAGCCAACAAACCAAACCCTACCACCCGCTCAACCACCAAGCCAAAAACAGCCAGCCAGCCAACCTATTTACCAACCAATTAACCAACCAACCAACTAACTAGACAGCCAGCCAACCAACCCTGCCTTGCAGTCAACAAACCAAACCCTACCACTCGCTCACCCAACAAGCCAGAAACAGCCAGCCAGCTAACCTATTGACCAACCAATTATCCAACCAACCAACCAACCAACTAACTAGATAGGCAGCCAACCAACCCTGCCAGGCAGCCAACAAACCAAAACCTACCACCCGCTCACCCACCAAGCCAGAAACAGCCAGCCAGCTAACCTATTGACCAAACAATTAACCAACCAACCAACCAACTAACTAGACAGGCAGCCAACCAACCCTGCCAGGCAGCCAGCAATCTAAACCCCACCACCCGCTCACACACCAAGCCAGAACAGCCAGCCAGCCAACCTATCGACCAACCAATTAACCAAACAACCAAACAACTAACTAGACAGCCAGCCAACCAACCCTGCCAGGCAGCCAACAAACCAAAACCTACCACCCGCTCACCCACCAAGCCAGAAATAGCCAGCCAGCCAACCTATCGACCAACCAATTAACCAACCAACCAACCAACCAAATAACTAGAACGCCAGCCAACTAACCCTGCCAGGCAGACAACAAACCAAACCCTACCACCCGCTTAAACACCAAGCCAGAAACAGCCAGCCAGCCAACCTATCGACCAACCAATTAACCAACCAACCAACCAACCAACTAACTAGACAGCCAGGCAGCCAACAAACCAAACCCTACCACCCACTCATCCACCAAGCAAGAAACAGCCAGTTAGCCAACCTATCGACCAACCAATTAACCAACCAACCAACCAACTAACTAGAT
>NW_026557951.1:0-54671 GCF_026930045.1 Uloborus diversus | reverse complement strand
CTATAAAATCCAGCTTTTTAAAAAATAATCATTTATTTTCTAAGACTTGCCCCCCCCCCCCCCCCCGCTAAACAAAATGACTTGCGCTCAAGCATTTTTTTTTTTTTTTTTTTTTTTGAATGAAAATTTCACCAATACCATTTTGAAATTTGTTATGTCAAGCAAATGCGTTAAGTTTCTGTGACGACCTCCTAGCATTAAAAAGGTGGTGAATTTGAATTTTCTTGGCAGTTTTTGCAACAGAAGAGCTGATGCATGCTCAAAGAGGCTCAATGATTTGATAAACCATGTTTTTTTAAATGAGAAAACATTATTTTTCATCTTTTTATGTCTACCTCCACTCTAATCTCTAATTTTAACTTTCAATTAAAAACACCTAAAAATGTTTAAAAATTAGAAAGTTTCACTTAATTTCAATAAATTCAAATTTAGTTATACAGAAAAAAATATATAAATATTTTCTATTTATAAAAAGGGTAAATACCGGAAAAATATTTCAAAGGATTCTTACGGCTGTTATCAGTCTTCACCAGGGGCGTGCACAGGGGGGGGGAGAAGGGACACCTGTTGGCCCGGGCCCGAGCCTGAAGGGGGCCCAATATTTTTAAAAGGAGGGGTGAAATATAGGGGTAAACAATATGGAGGGAACCCGTAAAAGTCATTTGTGCCGGGCCCCAAAATTTCTGTGCACACCCCTGGTGTTGACTGTATAGCCTATGTACCGTTTCGCCCCCTCCCCGTTTTATGTTAGTCGTGCGTTTATCTAATAAATGTTAGTGGTTTTGATTTTGTTTTCCTAATGATTTAATAAATACAGTCGGACCTCCATATATCGAAGTAGCAAATTGCCGGAAAAAAATTCGATATATATTGTAGAAATTTCAATATAAATAAACAATTTGCTTTTATCGTAAAAATCTCCTAAAACATTAATATTAAAGCTAATTTTCGTGTATGAAACCCAGTTTCTAATTTATACGAACATCGGATTAAAGAGTTAAGAATTAAAAAAATAACAGAAATTACTTTTGCGCCTTCACACATCTTCATTCTTCGGCAATTCAACTTGATCCGGAACATTAAGGTATTTTCGTTTTGACAATGTAATCGAGAGAAAAGTAAAAAACCAATCTATTTAACCTGAATGATTTTTATTGAAGCTAAAAATGATAATCAACAGACAAAAGGGATAACTTGAAACTGACTTTACAGTGTTACTGGTTACAATTAGGATTTGAAATGAACTTGACGGAATTTAAGAACTCCAGAACGGAACAACGACCTATCTACGCACCCCTCAACCCCAGATTCCTTATGAGTTTTATAGCAACCTTTAGTGAACATAATTTTCTCCCCTAACCTTCATTTTTTCATGAGACAAACAGTCTAAAGTGGAAAAAAAAAAATCGAATGTCTCGAGAAAATTTCGACATATAGAGATTTTTTCGATATATAGAAACAATTTTTTCTATGTAATGAGCATGGAAACGTGCTGAAATTTTGATATATAGAAAATTTCGATGTGTGGAAGTTCGATATATGGAGGTCCGACTATAGTAGGGAGGCGGATAAACGTTCTTTTATGATCTGTAACATTTCAACGGCGATAGAGAGCCAACCAAGGTTGGTTTCAGCGTAGTGCAACCCTTGAATGGGCTCTTCTCCCACTGATTTACTGGAGGGTCAAAATGCCGGCACATGAATGAGCTATCGGCCACTAGAACTTTTACTACTCCCTTGAGCTGAGAGAGGTGGAAGCGATTCTGTGAGCGCGCTCCCAGTATTCGCGGGAAAAAAAAGTCGCTCTTGAAAAAAGTCTATATATTCCTCCCGCAAAAAGGGGGAAAGTAAAGGAAAATGTCAACCAATATGTGTGTTTGCGAGTTAGAACGTATTTAGATTTTACGCAAAGGAATTTTTTTCTATTGAAGTGACCTGCAAGCTTTTTTTTTTTATTATTCGGAATTCATGTGTGTTTGCTTGTTTACTTTGAGTTCGATGTTTGGATTTGCCAGATGTGCGATTGCAGAACCAATTGAATGGAACGGCTCCCAGTTACGCAGTTGAAATTGATATGAAATTATTCCATGAGTTTTTAGTTGGTGATATGACATTACATTCGAGCGCGGAATGTTGCCACTCTGCTGCATATAATGTTGCGAAATTAAAAGCTGTTGAAACATCTGGAATTTATTTATGATATTTGCTGACTCATATATTCATTATGTTGGCTCTGTGTTGGTGCAAAAGTTCACCACTGGTTAAACATCGACTGGTATACGTAAGTACCTCTTTTGTTTACTATTTGTATTTTTGTGTTAGCTTTATAATTCAACGTTTGATATTATGGTATTGCACTTTACACACATTTAAAAAATATGTATAATTCAGATGACAAAACGAATGAAAGTGTGAATCTAAATATAGATTCAAAACAAAATGTAATGTTTCAATGTTTTTCAATTCGCATTCTCACGGCACCCAGAGTTATTTTTAAGGCCAGATTTTACGCATTGAGAATCGGAAACACGCCTCAAGCGTACATTTACGTTTCGTATTTCAAAGAAATTTTAGTGTCATGGAAAATGGGGAAAAACTGGAACAATTTAAAGCATTACATTTGAGTGCTTCGTTCTTTTTTAATGTGAAATATATTTAATTTCAACATTCTAAATATTAAAATTAAAAACAGGGCGCATCTTCCCACGAAATCCGTTGAAAGCTTTTTTTTTTTTTTTAAATTTTTTTTATGGAATTGATGGGTATTGTGGTGTTCACGTTTATTTAACACTTCACTCTTCCGAAATGAATTTCACCCCTCTAAAATAAATAAATTAATTAATTTAGAAAAATGTTAAGGAGTTCTTTCACGTCTTCAAAAAAAGAATAAAAAAAAAAACTTGTAATATCTCTCCACACTACCCATAATATTTAGTTACATTTTATGTAAAATATATATAAATTGCACAACAGGTGAAAAGTTTCTTGATATTTTTAAACCAGGTTTTAATTTACATAGAAGCCCACGGGTATTGAGAGCTCCTGCACTTATTTTCCATTTTCTGCGAGTTTGAACATTTTGGGCGAAATTCAGGGCTAATTACGCGTATAGTTTTGAGGACAATGAAAGTGTGTTTTATACAAGGCTTCTGCACTTCTTTTGGTAGAGTTTAAACACTGATTATGACTGTCATTTGCGTTTTGAAGCGTGTTTCGTAAAAATCATGGCAATGTTTATATGCGACATTTTTTCCTTTTCTGAGCCGATATTGAAGTCTAATCACTCATACTTTTATAGAACATTATTGATTGCGTTGTCATTTGGATTTTTTTTCAATTGCTTCTCATCTCTTTGTATGTTCTCCGTTTCTCTCTCTTTCTTTCCTTTCCTTTCTTTCTCTCTCTCTCTCTAAAAATTCGCTCTAAAATTATTTTGAAATATTTATAGACAGATTAAACTAATTAGAGCATGCTTAAAAACGTAGGATTAAACCATTTTTTAAACAATTTGGCACAGTTTGATATTTTTAAACAATTATTTTGATTGGCGCGTAGATTCAAATTTAGTTTTTACGCTTCTGCGCACGACATCACAAATGATGAAAGGCCATTAGCGCAGAGCGCAATATTTAATTCGTTTCTGTATTCACACGTACCGGCAACGCGGTTGAGAGCAAGCATAGAGCGAAATATTTAATTCGCTTCTTTATTATAATGTACTGGCAACGCGGTTGACAGCAAAGCGTAAACATTCAGGATGCCAATGGAGTAGCTCGCAAAAGTACATCACTTGTGACGTCATAAAGACCACGCCTTCTTTCCAAAACCGGACATTTTAAAAAAGTAAATCAAAAATAATTGTGAGAAAATAAAGTTTTTTTCCGGCTTCATATTGTTATTATTATTTTTTATTTATTTAATTTTTTGCGTGTTCTATCAATTTCACAGACAAAAAGTGGTGCTTTTGGCTGAAGGAAACACCCCATTCAAAATTCGGCGATTCAGCTCCTCGACATTACATAGATTCACATTTTATACTTTAGGCACCGAAGGAGAACTAAAACTTTGCAGGCTAGTTTTATCCGTTGGTTGCCTAGATTAGGGGTGCGACATCGATGTCGATGTTTTGGAAACATCGATGTTTTTGTCAAAACATCGATGTTTTTGTCAAAACATCGATGTTTTTAACATCGATGTTTTACTTTCGATGTTTTTGGACCATCGATGTTTCGGTTTCGATGTTGATGTTTTTGCATTTTAATGAAAATCATCATAAAATTTGCTCCAATTTTCTCGCTAGGTAATTAAGTTTACTTATTGAGTTGTCAAAAAAAAAAAAAAAAAATATCATTTATTTTTTTGCACCTATTTTATAAGATCATTTTTTCTGTGCAAAGGATGATTTTTGGGAAGACTACAAGATAATAGAAGATTACTAGAGAGTGAGGAAGAGGTCAAAGCTATCGGGAAAACTTGACACTGGTAGTCTGTTTGCCAGAACTTGCATTCTATTTCAAGGCTCCAGTTCTTAAACTAAAGCAAAATCGTATACGTTACTACGGTGAAAATTATAACTTTAAAAATTCAGAACTGGTAAAAGTTGCTTCAAAGTATTTGATAGTGATGGCAACTTCTGTTCCATCGGAAAGAGATGTTTCTCTGACTGGCGGGATAGTCTGCGAAAAGAGAAATGCGCTTCTGGGGAACATAGTAAACACTTCGTTTTCTCCAAACTGTCAACACCAATATTCGGGGTTACTTATCGATTTCAACCACCAAGTCGTCCCTCTATTACTTACAATTTGTGTTCAATTATTAACTAAAAGTACAACACATATTTCTTGCTCTTAAAAATAATTGTTAGAATTAATTTTGTATTTTTAAAATAATTAGCACAACTTTTTCTCATCATTCAACTGACGGTAAGTGCTATGATACATTTTTTCTTAGATTTTTTTTTTTTTTGATGTAAATTTACTTTTAGTTTCATTCAGTTTGAAAATATTTCCTTATTAATATAACTACTTTGTATTAATCGGTGCTTGTCTTATTATCAATTTTTGTCGTACTATAATACGAAGATGTTGCGAAATTATTCTTATTAAATTATGTTCATGATTTGAGGTTCATTATTTTTAATATATTCGTCGGGTATGTATTTTTTTGTATTGCTTAAATTAGTGTAGTATATTCAAAAATGAATGTTATACATTGATAAAAAGATCGATGTTTTAAAACATCGATGTTTTTTGATCGATGTATCAATACCATCGATAACAGGAAATATCCAATGTTGTTTAGCACAAATAAACAGATTTCAGAATACACGTGTTTCGAGGTTTCAAGGAACCCCTTTTTCAATTCAAAGGTGTGAGCTTCTAGATATAAAGACACCCAGTAATCTTTTATTGGGTGTCTTTACATCTAGAAGCTCACACCTTTGAATTGAAAAAGGGGTTCCTTGAAACCTCGAAACACGTGTATTCTGAAATCTGTTTATTTGTGCTAAACAACATTGGATATTTCCTGTTATTTCTCGGCACAAAGGTATTTATTTATTGCTTAATACCATCGATGTTTTAATTTCTAACATCGATGTTTTGAAACATCGATGTTTTGCCATCGATGTCGAACCTCTAGCCTAGATGCATGTGTGAAAACAAACGTACAGTGAAAAGACAGTCTGCATTACATCATCCTCGTCAAATATAAGTTCTTAATAAATTATTTGCTTTGATCAAGGACTTCAGTAATTTATTAACAACGAAAAAAAAAATCGGAAATATTTTACCTTTATTTCTGCTGTGTCCTTCGTTAACCACGAATTTACAACTCGAATCGAGAGATATTTCCTGCATTTTATACCTTCTGGAAAATTACGGGTTTTCCGTTCACTTTTATTATTTATGATACAAATCGGATTTGTCTCTGGTTGCCATTAACTGATAAAAACCCAATTGCCCTCTGTGATCATAACTTCTCTATGGGAGAAAAGGAGAAGGAGGTTTTCTAGGAGTAAATTATTGATCGAGGGGATATTGCCCTTACTGTTTAAATTGTTTTAGACATTTTACGACAGTTACAAAACACACAGAATTAATTTTTTGCGAGTTACGAAGGAATCGTTATCGTAATCTTTTTTTTTTATCATATTACAAACAGGAGCGCCCCACACTTATATTTTTGGGGGAGAAAGTTTTCAATTTGCCGAATGTGCAACTTCAAAATTTGTCAAATAGTAAAATGCTGTCATGCACACATAGCGCATACCTACATCTTATGAGCATGTATATTATGGGCATAAAATTAAAAAGGAAAAAGAAAACGCAATTATGCACTAATATCTTCCACTTTCCCGAATTGCCAGACGAAATGTGCCGAATAAAATTTTTTGGGAGGTCACAGTGACCTCCCACGACCTCCCATCGGAGATTACTAAACATTATGCGATTAATTTTGGTTTGCTTTAGTTTTTTAACGATACCATTGTTGGGTGAGGATGAGCTTGTGAAATGTCGGCTCTTCATTGGCAAATCTTGAAACTATTTATGGCCAAATTGACGAAATGTGCAATTTTCCACAGAATATTATTTAACTCTAGTAATTTGGAGTGCGCTGCTTCACTTTTTTAATTATGTACCATAATTTGATGTGAAGTCCGACTTCCACAGTACACACATGCCATAGGGACCCGTTTATAGATTATGCGTTCATTCGCAGCACAACACATTAACACAAAGAAAGGACAAGGACAGGAGAGAGAGAAAGTACGTATGGGTATCAAAAAGTAAGGTAACAAGATCTCTGACGGGTGTGCAAATTATCCGTATGAATAAAAATCCCTAGGAAGGAAACGGAAACAATCACAGCATTCAAACTGTGTCGGTAGATGGAGCTGGTAGGCCGGTAACATGACGAAATTTGAATTAGAAGATGGCCGACTTGACGGAAGCATGGTCCGCAATTGAAATAAGAAGTGTGATACGGTTACTGTACCATGCTGGGTCTATTGCGAGAGGCAATTCGCCGTAAATGACCGAGACTGCTCACGACAGGTATCCTGTTGTTGCACGACAATGCCCGACCGCATACGGCCATAACTACGCGCAATTTGTAAGCGCGTTTTCGGTGGCAGATCTTGGACCACCCTCCTTAGAGTCCCGACCTCGCACCAAGTGATTTCCATCTCTTCGGACCGTTAAAGAAACACTTGGGAGGTCTGCATTTCAGAACTGATGCCGAGGTTCAGCAAGCCGTCTTGATGTGGTTGCACAACCTTGGCATTGATTTCTTCCTTGCCGGTTTCGATGGTTTCGTGTACCGATGGAACAAATGCTTCGATAAGCATGGTGACTATGTAGAGAAGTAATATGTACCTGTGCCTTCCTACATTGTATATATTTTTTTTAATTCCTGAATAAACGTTTTCGCTGATTGGGCTTATTACCTTACTTTTTGATACCCCCTCGTATATCCGTGTCCGAGTCGGGGACCATTTTTTAAATAATTTATTTAAATTTAATATTTTTAAAAAATAACTAAAATCGGTGTGCTTTCATTGTTTACACTTCTGCCGTGTGACATCACAAATGATGAAATGATATTCAATGTTGCCATTCACAGCAACATTGTTGCCATTCACAGAACAAAATATTTAATTCGCATCTTTAATCACGTGTATTGGCGACGATAGGGTTGATAGCAAGCGTAGAGCGCAATTTTAATTCGCTGCTTGATTATCATAACGTGGAAACGTAGTAGAGAGATGCGCCTAATTGCATCATTTGTGACGTCATCAAGACCACGCCTTGTTTGAAAAATCGGACATTTAAAAAAATTAATTAAAAAAAACTGTCGGGAAAATGAAATTTTTTTCTGGGTCCATGTTATTTTTTTCGCTCATTCTATCCATTTCAATGACTAAAAGTAGTACTTTTGACTGAAGGAAACCACCCCATTCATATAAGGTGGAATTTTCCATCTATCAAAGTGGTAAAACATAAGCCCCGTTGCAATAAATTGAAAACTAAACTATTCTACTTTTGTTTGGGTATCCTTTCACAAACAGGGCGCACTTGAATGTAACTTTGCATTGAAAGTGAGGGGATTGACTTTTTAGGAGTTTTTTAAGGGGGTCCGGGACACAAAAATCCTCAAATTTTGCAATTTTTTTTTATAATTTGAAAAACTGCTCCGTTTTTTTCTGCTTAAGAGGACGTTTGAATCTTGTTTCTACCTTAAATAGAACGAAAGTTATAGTTATTTTTGTTGCATGCATCTAACGAATGTGTACATAACTTTAAAACTTTAAACGCGTTTTTCTCCATGATGCAATTTTTCCCGATTTCTTGCATTCAAACCCTTATAAGTCAGGAACCGATAGAGATAAAGTAATGAAACTTGGAGCATATCTTTTTCAAGCAATTTACTTTAATTTTTATTCGGCGAATTTGAAAAAAAAAAACGTTTACTGCAAAAATTATGATTTTTTTTAAAAAAAGTATCTTTGAATTATTCGAAATTATTCTTCAAATATTTTTTATTTTTTATTGAATCAATATTTTTAAAATAGCCGAATAAAAATTAAAGCTTAGATATTTGTGCATACTTTTTTGAAAAAAAATTGAAAATTGACCAACAATATTTTGAGTTATAGCAATTTAAAGCAACCCCATTTTTTTTTAAAAAAAACTAATTAAATTTAAATAAAAAAATAATTTTTTTTCATATTTATGTTATGATTTTGCTTATTAAATAAATGATGAATCAGTTCAAAAAATTTCAAAACTCTAAAGTACATAATAAAAAAAATTTCAAAATGTGTCCCGGACCCCCTTATTGTTTCACGGGAAGAAAAATTGAGAATTTTTTTTACTAAACGGGAGATGATTATTATACGACAACTGCAAAACCAAAACGTTTCTCACTTCCCGAACAGTTTTACAAAATTGTTTCATGAGAGCTTGGGGTAAAATACTAGGGAATTACTCGCAAATATGTTTTTTCACTGTTTTCTCTCTCTCTTTCTACTGATGATTTAATTTTTGAAATGAGCAGAAAAATTTACTGTTTTTAACGTAAGCAAATTTCAAGCAACTAAACAACACATGAATTGTTGAGAAAGTGCATTTCAAACCACACAGTAAGCAAACAAGTTGATCCTAAAAATAAACTTGAAGAAAAACGCCTTCGGGGAAGATTTCTCTTCTTTGAAGGACGGTAAAAAAAACTATGTATCATTCGAAGAATTCCATGGTTTATATGTCAATATTTATTTTTTTGGTTTATGTAGACTCTTGCACTAATAACTCAATTAAACCTACCGTGAATAGATATTCCGGATTTTTCATTACATTCATATAAATCTATTTTTATGTTATCTTGTGAGCTATTAATTAACTGAAAACGTATAAAATATAAATCTTTACGAAATAGAATTAGGGGTTACCGGGGCTAGTAGTGATATTTCCGGAATTTTTGATATTATCGTAAGATTTGAACTGATGTAAAACATTTAGTGCATCATATCATTAAAGTAAATCTTGATTTTAAAAAAATATAAAATAACTATCAACACTTTAAGCGTTTTTCATGACATAAAATGGAATTTCCGAAGCTTCTAAGTTTGTCTCAACTTGCCCCGTAGCGGGGCTAGTAGTGACGTGCTTGAGACCCGTTGTGACCCTTAAAAAACGCGTACAAATACTTTGTAATATGTACAAATCATGTAAGAAATACAATTAAATGGGGTGTTTTAAGTTACGTTATTTTCGCTATAATTTTTGCCATCAATGCTCTAATCTTTGACGGATAACGGGCCGAGGCAAGTAGTGATCTGTCACAGCGTGCCTCCTTGACTTTGTCACAACTAGCCCAGTTTTACACCATTTTGAGCTTTATTCAACAATTTCCGAAATATTATCATGATCAAAATGCAAGGTAAAATTCAAATACATAGAATATGTAGACCGGGGCACGTTTACGCAGTGCCCTTTTTTCAAAACGACTTATAACTGGAGAGCCAACAGTCATAACAGATTGATGCTGCTCCCTAGCAAACATTCTCACAAGGTTTTGAGCATTAGTCGAGCGCTTCGGTTTAGCATGCAGAAAGAATAATCTGTTTTTTACCATCTTGAATAAATTTTGTGTTGAACGTTTTGAGACTTATTGCGAATAAATAATGCTTAGTTAAGAAAGATCAAATATACAAAAATTAGGAGAATTTTATCCTTTTTGTATTTGTATGAACTGAAATGTTATTAATTTCTTTTGCTCGTTAAAAATAAATCCAAACTTGGTGACGGGGCAAGTTTACGCGTTGAACGCCGAAGCACCTTTATGCACGTTTTTACTGTGTCTTACTTAAGAGTGCCCCTGACACCTTTTTTGCTCCAAGCTGTATCAAATATTTTTAGCATTTTCCGGCTATTTAATATCTAAAATTACCATTTAATTTTTTATTAAGTTACACATTCGTATCTTATACCTTACAATCATATATTACTGTCTTTATGGTCCTTTAACTTTAACTTTATACACTATTCAGTCTGTAATAAATTTGCTTTATTTTAGTGATGGTAAGATATTTCGTTCAAAACACTAACAGAACCACGTTAGATGTCAAAATAAATATCCGTAAACGTGCCTGTGTCCGGGGCAAGTTTACGCAACCGACTTGGACCCAAAAATAATTTTTTTAAAGGTTAAAAACACAAGCTGAGCAATAATTTATATATTTTACCGATTTTGACTCCATTAACTGTTTCATAAAACCGCAATGTCAAAAATTTCCTAAGTTAAATCACAAAAATTAAAAAGTTCATTGAAAAAAATCCGCGTAAACGTGCCGCGGTCTACCGTAGGCATTAAAATAATGTTAGGAAAGTTTTCATACCTCTGTATCCTTAGTGGCTATGACAGTTCCAACGTAGGTTACAAAATTTACTTGTGCTGTAGCAAATACGATAAATATTTTGATCTTGAAAACAGTCCAACGCTATATTTCCAAACTCACAAAAGACAAGTGTTGAAACCTATCGGTTCAGTTAGGAGGCTCGATGCCACAATTTGCCCCTGGCACAACTAACCCCCGTCTCTCCTATTCATGAAAGCATTCATGAATTTAACTTGTTTCAAACAGTCTTTCATCATGCGTCTGTTACCGCTTTCTCTCAGTCTGCAATGTTTGGTGCTTCCTTTTTCAAAGAAAATTTGTCCCCCCTCCCTTTCAGTTCTTTTCATTGCAGTTACACTTATGTACATACTCGCACAAACGTAACACACATTGCGCACTTACAGACGTCAAAACAAAACTCATCAATATGAAATCAGGGATAATCAACATATAGATATTTCAGTTGTTCCTAAGTGACAAAAAAAAAATTATATTAATTAGAATTTTTGGCATCCTGAATTCAAATTATGTTTTTCGCAATCACGAGCGTGTGTATGCGCGTGTGTGTTTGTGTAGGCGCATGTTTGTGAGTGAGTGTTGTGGACGTGCGTGTGCGTGTAGGCGTTCGCGTGTGTGTGTTAGTGTGTATGTAGGCATGTGTGTTTGTGTCTGTGTTGTGTGTAGGCATGAGTGTGTGTGTGTGTGTAGATGTGTGTATGTATGCGTGTTTGTGTAGGATATGGACGCAACCTGGACACTGTTTTCGCAAGAGGTGCAGCATCGTACACTGTAAAAAAAATCCGGAAACGTTTCTGAGTATATCGTGCAGCTGTGGTTCATGAAGTTTCAAAAACGTTTCTGAGTATTTCGGAATCCTCTTTCTGTAATGTCCAGAAACGTGTCTGAGTATTTCGGAATCCTCTTTCTGTAATTTTCAGAAACGTTTCTGAGTATTTCGGAATCCTCTTTCTGTAATGTCCAGAAACGTTTCTGGGTATTTCGGAATCCTCTTTCCGTAATTTCCAGAAAAGTTTCTGAGTATTCTGTGCAGCTGTGGTTCATGAAAGTTTCGAAAACGTTTCCGAGTATTTCGGAATTCTCCAAACCATTTTCAAAAAAGTTTCCGAGAATATCGGAATCCTTTTTCCGTGATTTTTTCTAAAATATAATTCTTTATTATAGTATTGCATACCATATCAGTTTCAATTCTTTCATATCTAAGAGCAATAATACAAGCAATTTTAGAATCATTCGTGGATTTATTTATTTATTTATTTATTTATTTTTTTTTTTGAATTTCTAATGACAAATAGTATGGTTAACAGCATAACATATGCACAGTTATAAATTTTTGAAAAATTATGAAATAATCTAGTAGTTTCATTCCTAATCACAAAATCGTCGGGGAATTGGAGTGGGGGTACCTTCTGAAAAGTGGGGATTGTTTGTTAAACAATCTTAAACTTCAGTTTTTCTCTCAATATTTTCAAGACAAAACTATCAACATATTGTACTTTTAATGCAGAACTTAAAAATATATCTTGTATCAAACTTGATAGCTTTTACCTTCGGATAAAATTTGACAGGACTTACCTACCCTTCGCGTTCCGGAATTCGTTCACCTCAAGTCAATTTCTCTAACGAACAAAGTGTACCGAAAAGTACCAACAGAGAAATTGATGAATTTAAATATGACACCAAGTCCCGCGGCTGGAACCATTCGGGTTGATTCTTCTGTTCTTGCCCTTTTCCAGCTCATCACAAATATAAATACTTATTCAAAATAGGTTACTGATTTTATTTTTACAGTGTGCGCAAAATGCATTATATATTTTATTTATTAAAACATTGAACTCTATTACATGATTATTCCATTTCATATATACGAGAACCCCCCCCCCCCCCCACCATAAGAGTGATGGTGCACCCATAAAATGCTATGAAGCGCCCCCCCCCCCTTGAAAAAGCAACATCATATACATTATAAATCAAAGTATCATATAAATTATAAGTCAAATACTTTAATATGGTGTAAAAATACAAAATTATTTTATTAAGTCTTTTTTTTTTTGCTTTTGGTAAAATTGAGGCTCGTAAAACGAAAAAAATGAAGACACTTTTAAATACATATATGTATCTATTTGTTAAAGAAATTAATACACATTTAACTAATTTAAAGCGTTTCGCTAATGCAAATATTTAAAGAGATATCGTCATTTAGATAATACTGAAGCACTATGTTCCTAATTACAAGAGATAGTTTTTTTTTTACTTCATACAATCTAGCTACACTGTTTACAAGAGAATGAAAACATGCAACCTTAAAGACGAACTATCAAACCTGACACTTAGCATATTATAACATTTAATTCATAATGCTTGATACATAAATGTTCAGCCAAATATTAACTGAGATTGACACATAAAAACAAAGTACACAATAACACTTATTTAAAGTTTTTTATAATTCATAAATTTTACAGAATAAAACTAGACACACTTGCACTTTAAATATGTGTTCTATGTAATGTAAAATATTTTCAAATTGCAATAGTTCACAACGAAAAAATGATACTGAAGAAAATAGTTTTTTTTAACGAGATTTATATGAACTAAATCTCTTTAAAGTAATAGAGTTGCAAAGCGACTTACCTATTCGTCGGTGGTGGTCTTTTGCAGGCTTTGGTCACCAAAAAGGTGATTTTTATGACAGAATAAAATTCTGCCAACAAAAATTACCCATTTGGTAGAAAGAAGAAAAGTATCCAAGAAAAAAGTAAATTACCTACACAAGTTATGCGACGCAATGAATTTACATGGCGTCCTCTCGGCAGTTATTTGGTTTTTAATTTCAGTTTGTATTCCTTCCGCGAGCATGCGTCGAGAATTTGCACTTCGTACTTAAAAATAAGTGACATAGCTTCAAATTCAATCTCATGACGATACATAAGCAAGAAAATATAAGACTTTAAAATTATCTTCAGTGAATTCATGCGAGGAACAAAACTTCTACTAATCCCCTTGATGAGTGTTACTTCGCATACATGAGTCAGCACTTGTTTTCATTGCGTGCTTTCGAAAGTTTCAGTTTTGATTTGCTGCTGGACTATAAAATTGCCGTGTGAGCTGCGCATGCGTCGACTCTTACTTTCTTGCTAAACGGGAAAGGTTTTTGATTATAGGAGAAAACTGCGGAGGGCGTACGAATCTGTGTATTACGGAAAACTTTTTTGTATATTCAGAGAGTTTTCCGAGATTTTTTACAGTGTAAGGAGCCGGTCGACCGTGATGCTGCAGAGGGTGCTGGCGGGAAAATAAAATCAGCGTAACATCAAAACAGTCAAGTGAGAACAATAAGCAATCGTGATTGCTCAAAAAAAAAAAAAAAAAAAAAATTAAAATTTAAATGAGAAAGAAGAAACATTCAGCAATCATTTGAATTTCGACGTCTTAAATTCAAATTATGTTTTTCGCAATTGCGATTTGCGATAGGATCCTAATCACTGGGTTTCTTTTTTCTACAAATGTAATGGAATGGAAATGGCCAAGAAATTTGCATCCGTCATATTATGACTGGTGATTTTCTAGAATAGGTAATGCGAGGCACATCCATAAAAAAAGAAATGGTGATTAGGATGCGATAATAAAGATAAAGATTTTATGGCCGATATCCATCAGTATACTTATAAAAGAATTACTAACTGAGTGCAACGTTATGTTTTTTTTTTCCTTATCAATCATAAATGATGGGAATTAATTATCTGGAAATTGTGTATTTAGATGAACTTTTGCCGTTGAAGTTCACCTATATTGGTGTTTTTTCTTGAAACAAGCTGATGTGTGCATCACATGACTTCCTTTTTCTCCAATTTAATGTCATTTCCCCATTATTGGCAATTTTAATGTGATTCAGTAGTTTTCTCTCTAAATATCAACAACAGTAGCCAATTTGAAACCAAATTAAAAAAAAAAAATCGCAAAACTTGTCGCCAAGTTGGCGAAAAAACTTGGCGACCAAAAGACTGGCGATATATGGCCAAGTGTCCGCCAAATTATAACACCACTTGAGTTTACATCGAAATTAACAATGATTTCCCCCCAAAAAGGGGCAAAAGATCCCCTTAGGAACATTCGAATGCAACCAAAAGAAAAGGTGCACAACTAGGCCCCACCAGGAGTCTACGTACCAAACTTCAACTTTCTAGGACATACCGTTTTTGAGTTATGCGAGATACATACACACATACATACATACACACATACGTACATATACGGACGTCACGAGAAAATACGTTGTAATTTACTCAATTAACTCGGGGGTCGTCAAAATGGATATTTCGGATGTCTGTAGGTTCCTAGGCATATATCCACGTGTGGTCGAGTCGAAACAAAAACTCAACATTAATTCGGAGGTGAGAAAAATGGAAATTAAGGCCGATTTTTGATTGAAATTTTTTTCGCGAATACAATACTTCCTTTTTTGTAAAAGGAAGTAAAAACGTGATTTTACACACAAAAAAAAAAAAAAAAAAAACTTATATAAATGTAAAATCTGCTTGAGTTAAACCTTGAAAAGAATACGAATAAAATTAAACCGCAGACAACTTGTAACCATGACAGCAAAAATTTCGTTCTCTAAATAAATATTAAAAAACAACCGTCGCATAGTGGGGCCAAATCCCAAAAAGCTGGCCAAAACCTCAAAAATGAAAATTTGATTCATGAAATTTTGACTTGTGGGATGGATAGAGGGAAAACTGCGACTTTAATTTTCAAACGAAGAAGGGCCTCTCCTCATACCTATGCCATGGGTGCAAGTTTGGTGATGTGTTCAAGACGGAAAATATTTCCAGTCCCCCCCCCCCCCTTCCCACATCATGTGTGCTTAAGGGAAAATTTATGTGTATAAATGTTGGACATTTTAACTATGCCAGTTTTGAATCTGTTTGATTTTAACTTTAAGCTTTTGACATTTGTAACAACATGAACTTAGTTTAAATTGTAATATTTAAGCGTTTTGATATCGTAACTCCAAAAACCTAAAAACCGCCAATAACAGGGGGTCTGGGGGTTATCCCCCAGATTTTTTTTTAAATTGAAGTCCAAAAAAACGCAATGTTAATCCATTTTGGTATAGTTCAGGGAAAGGAGGGGTTCAAGGACTCTCTTAGATCAATTTTTTCAAACTGATAGTCCCAAAATCACAATATTGGGAGACCTCCAAAAATATTAGAGAAAGAGGTAGGGGCGCTCTGGACTCTCCTCGAAATTGAAGCTTTAAAAACGAAATTGTACTCCATCTTCCATAACGTTTGTACGCTTTTTGACTGCATTATCGAAGGGATGGAGTTCAGGAACTCTCCTTCGGATATATTTCGAAACTGAAGTTCCAAAAACGCAATTTTAGACGATGTTGGATAATGTTAGTTGTAAGAGCGTTCGGGGTTCCTCGCCATTCGTTTTTTGCCGATCGTAAACATATTTATTGCAGCAATAAAATCTCTTGGGACATAAGATTTTCACTTTTGCAAGATAAATCAGTTATGATCGGAAAGTCTACCCAAGGTAGCGCCAACAAACCAGAAAAGAAGGAAAAGGGGGAGGGGGGTATGGGCGACTAATTATAATAAACTGGCACCATTCCCTCACACAGTCTTCATTTGAAAAAGAATTCTTTATAAGATAGCAGGTGGTGAAATTAGCCATAAAAAAACCCACTTCAGTGAAGTAGATATATTTTTTAAACCAGGTACACTTTCCAATATTCATTAATTAAAAAAAGTAATAGTAGTACGGTAAAAATAGGGGTCGGACCCAAACATCAAAAAAAAAAAAAAAGCTAAACCTGGTGCAAATTGTTTATTACCCTCCCAATAAGAACAGGTAAAATGTCCCACCCCATTGTGCGTCGGGTTTTGGAATGGGGGGCATCTAAAAATTACCGTTTTGGGTATTTTTCCAGAATTTTTACAGTAAATTTAAAGTGAGAATATTATGTTATACTAAACTTAAAAGCATGAAATTAAAGGTGTTTGACCCCGAAGAGGGATGACATAACTCGCCAATGCTACAGAACCCCCCTATCCCCGTAAAACGAAGCAGTACCCCCGAAATCCCCTCCATAAATTTCATATGGAAACATTATTTTTTGCTAAGTTAAAGTTAGAAATCGAGTGTGTCCATCCTCCAAGATCGATGGTGTACCTCCTCTCAAAGCTACAGCATCCCCCCTCCGCCAAATAAAATAAATCGTCACCCCCCCCCCCTCTTTATTTCAAGTAGAAGTATTATTTCATGCAAATCTAAAATGCATTAAATCAGGGCTGTCCACCCCATAAGAACAGTAGCTCACTTCCCAAAACGAAATTATATACTAAAATATTATCCACCCCCCTCACCCTCTCTGATGGTGCACATTTGATTAAATGGCCAGAAAAATTACGCTGAACTGTGTTTTGCTTTCAAATGATTTCTTCTAAGCTTGTAACAAAAAGTCTTCGTTATCAAGATGTTTTTTGGAATCTAGATCCTCAACAAAATCGTTATTGTTGCAGATATGTCTAACACATTTTGTGCATATAATTGAGCACTTCAGTCCACTTTCAGACTTTTCAAACATTCACTATATCCAATGAACCCCTCAGAGCGAGCACAAGATTTGAGACGCAGAAAGTCTTCTAGAGCAGAAGGCTTGGCTGTTGTAATAGGACGCACATTATATTTCTGTGGTGCTTTCTTTGCACCCATCGAAAATGACACTAGCTTTCCCATACTTACAAGTGACCTACACACTGCATTGCTGGCATATTTCCTTGAAGCTTACATATCATTACCAAAAATATGTTCAAGCAGGTATCTTCCATCTATTACATATGAGGCAGTGAGAAGCAAAGAGCAAAATTAAAAATTTGGAGATAACCAGTACAAATGGTTGGCGAACCTCTCCTCTATCTTGGGGCAAGAGATGGTACTAGTAGACCTGGTAGTTGCTTCTATACAGCATGATTTAGAAAAGAAAATCAATGAAAGCCTACCTAGGGTTTTATCTTTAAACGCGTTTTATTCAAAACTTGAAAATGTCCACTTACATCCTTTTGCTTCTCGCTGCCTCATATATGACACCAGCTGTTCGTTCTGTGATGGTGGATGAACCTTTTGCTTCAGATAATAACACTTTAACGATACAAGATTTCTTTCCTTCTGAAACCAGATTCATCGAATACTGGTGGAGGATCAGCGCATAACTCGCACCAGAAGTTTTAACAACTTGTTATTCCATCTTTACTGTTCATACCATTCGGTGTAAAAGATGGTTTGGGCTTACACATCTTCACAGATAGTAACTACTCTCGTAACAGAAGCTAAAGACATAACTGCTTACCTCCTTTACAAAGAAATGCCACAAAATTGTTTGCGTTCAATATCATTTGATGTTACTACCTGAACATTAAAGTTCTCATCGCAACTCACCTTATCATCAGCGAGTAATACCACTACCAACTTGAGAGGTTAGGTAGGAAACTTCTGGGGGCTTTAGAAACGGATTGTGATTTCCAAACTGAGAGACAAAAAGGTGTAAATATTTAGCATTCTATTGTTGTATTGCTCATTGCTCTCTTCAAGACTTGTTCTATCGTTGAATCACTACAGGTTCTAGACCACCTGAATTTGTCACTGCGTTACATCGTTGGATAGCTGATGTTTGATGTGATCAAATTTTTTTTATCGCATAATGTACACAAAAGTTTGAGATAGTGTTGCAAGTATATGTCCGCTTATTTAGCATAATTCACATAACCAGCTGCGTAAAAGAAAGGTAGCTCGGTGTTTGCAAATGAGAACCCCCCACCGACTTAGAGGATGCAGAATTGCAGCATTGCCCGTCTCACTGTTGGCAATTTCGGTTTGTCCCCCTTACGATGATGGCAAAAGATTTTAGAAAAGTTGAAGTAAGTTAATCAAGAAGAAGTAGGGAAACTTTGGTCAGTTTGGACTTTTTTTATGCTGCACAGGAATTTTGTTTTCCAGCGCTCTAAACAGTTTAATAACTCCAATCACAAATAATTTGGTTACTGAGCTCGCTTAGATCTTTTAGAATTATCATTCTGACATTACCATATCATTGTGTGGCATTTTGTACTTCGGAAAATACCAGAGGAAAATACCAGTCAGACACCCCATTCATCTATCGAAGCCTTCTTTAACTGATCAGCAGGATTAAACCTCTGGTTAGGGCTGTCTATCTGGGGAATAATTCGGCTGGTTCGTTTGTCTTTTGAAGACAACCACTTTTAGTATATGAAAATTAATAACTGCTCTTGATGTATAAAGAATGGAAAGAAATTAAAACCACAGAAAATGTAAAAAAAAAATTTTTATTGAAAAATTCAAAAACTCTATCAATACTATTAAAATTTCTGTAACTATTTCTGTGTAATATGAAGAAAAATGCGCTTTCCAGACAGTGTTTAGACAAGCGCTCTCTTGTCAGTCCTCAATTAACGGAAACTAACAGGCAAGTTCCCCGAAAAGCAATGGACGTCTTGTGATGAAGATTCAAGCAGAATATTCGCACAAATAGTAACTTCGAAATGAATATGATACAGCTGAAGATGTTCTTTGAAAAGTAATGAAGCGCTGCTGACTCCTTCCTAGCTGGAGAGGGAGGCGAGACAGCCAAAAGGAGATGCCGATCTTCATTCAGAATCCATCGTTGAAGGTAAATCTGTAAGTGATCTGGGGGTTGCAGACGATCCAGACTGAAGATGTTCTTGGAAAAAGAAACGAAGCGCTGACTCCTTCCTGGCTGGAGAGGGAGACAAGACAGCCAAAAGGAGATGCCGATCTTCATTCAGAACCCATCGTTGAAGGCAATATGGAATCTGTAAGTGATCTGGGGGTTGCAGATGATCCAGAATGAAGATGTTCTTGGAAAAAGAAACGAAGCGCTGGCTCCTTCCTGGCTGGAGAGGGAGGCAAGACATCCAAAAGGAGATGCCGATCTTCATTCAGAACCCATCTTTGAAGGCAATATGGAATGTTTAAGTGATCTGGGGATTGCACACGATCCAGACTGAAGATGTTCTTGGAAAAAGTAATGAAGCGCTGACTCCTTCCTGGCTGGACAGGGAGGCAAGACAGTCAAAAGGAGATCCCGATCTTCATTCATAACCCATCGTTGAAGGCAAAATAGAATCTGTAAGTGATCTGGGGGTTGCAGACGATCCAGACTGAAGATATTCTTGGAAAAAGTAAAAAACGCTGACTCCTTCCTGGCTGGAGAGGGAGGCAAGACAGTCAAAAGGAGATGCTGATCTTCATTCAGAACCCATCTTTGAAGGCAATATGGAATGTTTAAGTGATCTGGGGATTGCACACGATCCAGACTGAAGATGTTCTTGGAAAAAGAAACGAAGCGCTGACTCCTTCCTGGCTGGAGAGGGAGGCAAGACAGCCCAAAGGAGATGCTGATCTTCATTCAGAACCCATCTTTGAAAGCAAAATGGAATCTGTAAGTTATCTGGGGGTTGCAGACGATCCAGACTGAAAATATTCTTGGAAAAAGTAAGAAGCGCTGACTCCTTCCTGGCTGGAGAGGGAGGCGAGACAGCCAAAAGGAGATGCGAACCTTCACTTAGTAGACATCTTTCTTTATGTCCGGGGGTCGCAATCGATGAAAAAGTGGTCGAAGGAAAGTCTTGGCAGACGACAAATCAGACGCTACAGGAGGAGAACCGCTCCTGTTAAGGAAGATGCATCCATTTCTCAAAAAGTCATTTCACTTTATTAAAATTTTCTTGAGGTATGAATTGAACAGATTGCATCAGTACCATGTTCATAAAAAAAAAAGAAAAAAAAAACCAACTTCTTCAAAAAAAAAAAAAGCGTACTCAAATTTAGTTTCATCATCCATTTGAACTTTAACATCATTCAGAACTACAAATCTGTATTTGGATAAGTTCTTGCATTCATTCTTGATTGAGAGTTATTTAATAGGGTGCGAATTTCTCGCATAGTTTGTTCCATTGACTGCATTGATTCAAGTGGAAAGAGCACATAAGATTCGTGACGGTTAGCAGTGTCACGGTTGTTGCGAATGTCGAAAGGTTCCTGTGTGTCATCATCACTGCAATGAAATTTAGAACATAAATGAATTGGCGAAAATAAATTTCCTTAAAAAGAAAATTGATCGTTAGCATAAAGGCAATACATTTCGTCTTAACATAGCTTCAGCTTTTAGAATCATGTATTCAGTAAGTTACCATCCTTTAGTCAGAGCTAAAGCAGAAAGCAGAAATACATGAAATACACCACCAGCTCAGTCAATTCCATCCGAGGACTGCAGTTTCGTGCTTATTAGCACTCATCAGCCCGGCATATGAAGTGACTGAGCTGGCGCTGGAAAACCTCTTAAGGCAGCCAAGAGTGCCAAGCAAACTGGTAGCTAAAATAGAAATAGCGCTGACCCGACGAGTGACTGAAGCAATGGTTCGGTTCAACTCTAAAAGTTAGTCAGTTAGGCCTACTGTTGCGTACTCAGGGGTCAGTTTGACAAAATTTGTTTTCAGCTGAACTGACTCAACGGTCGTTTAGGCCTACTGATGCGTACCCAGGAGTCAGTTTGGTAAAACTGAACCGAACCATTGCTTCGGTCACTCGTCTTCTCAGTGCTAATTCTATATTAGCTACCTGTTTGGCACTCTTGGCTTCCTTAAGAGGTTTTCCATCTCCAGCTCCGTCACTTCCTATGCCGGGCTGATGAGTGCTAATAAGCTCGAAACTGCAATTCTCGGCTGGAATTGACTGAGCTGGCGGTGTATCTCATGTATTTTAGAATCTTGATTTAGCCTTTATTCTCCCTCCACGCTGTTAAAAAAAAAAAAAAAAAAAAAAAAAGAGAAAAAAGAAAAAAAAAAAAAAAAAACCCTTGGCGCACGAAGGGTTTTTTATTCTCTTGGCAGGGAATTCAAAATAATATTTGAGGCACACGTGAGCATATGAAACGTTTCGTGGCAAATAAATAAAGCTGCGATCTGAAGTATTTTCAAGTAAACTTTAAATACAGTAGGAAAATATAAAGGATGGGGTGATGCAGCTGGAAGGGGTGTGTGAACATTCCTTAAACCCCCCTCCCGCAACTTTTAAGAAAAATGTCTTTGCGCCATCGTATGTAGAAAAACTTTAAAATGTACTTCTAAACGTTCTTGGTGCAAAAGTTCAGTTGTTTCCTAAATGTTTAAAGAGCAAGAAGAATACGCTTTGCTTGAGCATATTTGTTCACAATAATAAGACAAAAAATGTAGGACGGGGAATATATTCCACTTCTGGTTTAAAGTCATAAAAGAAATAATAAACTCTTAAAATGTCGGAGCAGCGCTTTTTGTTAATAATGATGAGATCAAAAGATATTTACCAGTTACGCTTCCATCGCCTGTAGAGGTATGCTAAAGTGGCCGTCCCGGCAAGAAGCCCGGCCGAAAGCAAAGCAGCTTTGAAGTAGTGCATTATCTGAAAATATATAAATGTTAATTTATGCATATTTCAACAAAAAAAAAATGTTCATGCAATAATAATGTGATCTATTCAGCAAAAACGTACTCGTTTACCGTTCCCCCAAAAGAACATTATTTTTCAATTTGTTACTTATTTTAATGTTTACCTTTGGAGAAACGTAAAAAGTAATTTCAAACGTAACTAATTAGCACGGAGACATAGTCATAAAATAATATATCATGCACTACTTGCATATTTTTTGAACATTAAAAAAAAAAAATCTTTAATAAGTATTAGTGTTCGCCTTTGTTACAGTTCAAAAATTAAGCATTTACTTTATTTTTGAAAAATGAAAGGCCAACACCTTAATTTAGCTTGGATCACGTGGGATAACATCACCTAGAACTTCAATATAGCTATATTTTTAAAAAAGCGAATAAATGAATTTCATTGTTTCGGTCATTAGTGGACGGTTCAGATAATTTTCAGGAGTTCATTTTTAGCCGGAGTACTGCAAATTTTTGTTTATTTCAAGTTAATAGAAAATTTTCTTTCGTGAATTAAATTAAGTTGATATTTTTAATAAATCAAAAAATAAACTGGTGTGTTCATGCACGCAAATTAAAAGTGATATTTCCTAAATGCATAATTTTTTAGACACTTTTGTAAACCTATAATTTTAGTACACATGAAAGGTTTTACTTTCGAATGTGATGAGTGATGAAGTTGTTGTTGGACAAAAGTACTGTATAATAGTGTCTTGGAGTCATCAAGAACCATTTTATATGATTTCACCACTGGTTTATCGTTAACCGATGCAGAAAAGACATTTAAAGAGTTTTTTCTTTTTTGAGCAATCACGATTGCTTATTGCTTTCATTTGACTGTTTTTGATGTCCTATCATTTTTCCCACCGCCACCCTCCACAGCATCACCGTCGACCGGGTCCTCACGATGCTGCACCTCTAGCGAAAACCGTCTCCAGGTTTCGTCAATATCCTACACTTACACGCATACATACACGCACCTACACACACATACATATATACACCTACACACATACACAAACACATACACACACAAGCACACACATACACAAACACATACACACACACACACTCACAACTACCCACACACTCATGCCTGCACACAGACACAAACACATATGCCTACACACAGACACAAACACATATGCCTACACACAGACACAAACACATATGCCTACACACACATACACATACCCCCACACACACATACACACAACTATCCACACACTCATGCCTGCACACAGACACAAACACACATGCCTATACACACACACATACCCACCACACACAAACACACATCCTTACATATACACACACACACTCGTGATTGCGAAAAACATAATTTGAATTCAAGATGACAAAATTCAATTTATTATTATTTTTTTTTAGTCCGAAACTTAAGGGATACTATTTTAGCGAATAAAAGACTTCCTGGACTCGTAAACGGAAGTAAAATGCATTGAGTTACTGCATATGAATTAAATAGTTGACACACTGAATAGCATCACTAAACTGAAATGCTTAAGTTCGCTCATTTCACTATTTGAAGTAAATTTCTATAGACGAATTTGGCAAGGATCAAAGCATGGGAATTATTTTCATGGTATTGATTCATGCAACTTTAAATGACAAAAATTTAAATTCTATCCAAAGCGTCATTTCGCAACCGAAACAAATATGATCTGGACCTCACACTACTTCATTGTGCGACTACTAAATTATCTATGCTTTTCTTTTCCAAAAAAAAAAAGAAAGAAGGGTGCTTGTACTCATGTACGTGCGTTATATCTAGACGTAGGAGAAGAACGTGTGTAAAGAAAAACAAATGTAATATAATAATGCCTTAGAGGGAGCAAAAGAAGTATTCTAGTTTCTCCTTTGGTTTCTCATGATCTGATACAGAAAAATCTTTTAGAAATTTATTTCTTCAAATTTCAACGTTTCATTCAATGAGCCACTAATTACCGAAAATAACACCAAAATTAACTCAGATTCAAAACGTCATTTTGTCGCCAAATTTGGCGATATATCGCCAAGTTGGCGACAGAATATTGGCGACCCATGGCGATTTGTCGCCAATATTATAGTCTACATTGAAATTGACACTGAGGAAGTAAAAATTAACATCGCAGATATTAACCACTGCAATTCCACGCGTTAGTTTGTTATACAAAATGGTTTCAAAAAATAAAATCTTACCTCAATATTCAATTGAAAGATCGCAGAGAAATCACTTTTATGTTAGCAACTTGAAAGTTCTTCTCCAAATGACGAAGCACGATTCTTGGGAACGAAATATTGTTGGGGTAACAATTGAATACCATTGTTGTTTCAAGAGTAAAATGTTTATTATATAGTTCATTTTATCCAACAATGGGAATACAACTGTTTGTTGGTGCGGTTTTGCTAAAATTTAAGAAACAAACTGAAAAAAATATATTTTGAAACATATTTTTAAGCATTAAAAAACATCTTTAGATGTCAAAATTTTCAAAAATTGAAAAGAAAAAAAACATGCTCCACTTTTTCCTCAATTTTAAACATTCTTTAAAAATAAAGTTTTTAAATTGTAACCGCCGTCAGAGTTGATAACTCACTTAAAATGTGTTATAACGACATAACATATTGTCATAACGAATACGGCACCTACTCCGTCTCTAATGGGTCGCTACATTTGGGGCAAATGTTTTGCAAAATTGCTACATTTGGATATCTTTGACTAAATTTTGGAACTGAGGCTTTTATGATTTCGTTTAAATATTTTTCAGAGATTTCCAGGATGCAATGCTGTCATTGAGAAACGTTTAGGTACCAAGAATACCCTCCTTAAAATGGTATTAAATGAGTTTCAAAAATACAGGGTGCATACACTCCTCTTGTAAGAAGATCAATTCATTATAAATCAAGTTGATCTTTCTATGGTACACTGGTGGTAGAGCTCGTACAAATTTAAAATGGCTACGAAGTGTGAGAATTTTCGGTTTTTGAAGCTAATTTGATACTGGTTTAAGCATTGAAGGAGGGAATGATGTTAAGGGGTAAGAGGCGATTATCAGAGAGTTTAACCTCGTAGAAAAGTGGAGGAATCAATCGGCATCTTTCACACGACAGTTAACCCATCAGGCACATGTGCCGCCACCATTCTCATTTCCGTCTGTAGAGTCAACCTTTTAGTTGATTCAACTCATCGAGACATCGCCAAACTTTCGCTCTACTCTACACTCACAAACTAGTTGAGTGAACTTGGTTCAGTGTTAACAGCACTGTTAAGCAGTTTTTTGAATAAATTCGGCTTAATAGAATAAAACTTGGTTCAAATACCTTGCCTCGTGTAAAGAGAACGTCAGTAAACTAGTTGACATGCATTTTTTTCGAAAAATTTTTTCAGCTTACCGCCTTGTGTATGGGAGGCATAAATGTTGTTAATTGTTAGCGTAACCAAACTGGCAATGGAAATGGATCAAACTCATGCGTATTGGATAACTTGAAATACCTTTAATATAATTTGAGAGTTAAGTGAGACAGATGCCAATCGTCTTGTCTAGGGGTATAGGCGCCCATATAGGGGGGCAAGTGGGGGTTCAAGCAGCCCCCTTAAAAATTAGAAATTTCTTACTTTTAGTATTTATAAATTTAATTAACTCCAATCTGTACTGAAATCGGTTTCCATGAGGAAAATGTCACTCCATGAGGAAATGCTTCGGTCACTCGTCGGGTCAGCGCTAGTTCTATTTTAGCTACCAGTTTGCTTGGCATGTTGTGTCTTACTTTCAAAGTCCAGGAGCAAAAACAAATGAGGTTATTTATTTACAAAAATGTACAATATTGATTACAAAACTCATTTCAACACAATTCAATTCAAACGTACTGTTTGTTACTTCTTATTGTCGTACTTGAAGGAGAACCTCATTCTGCAACGTAGTCGTACATAGTTCCGCGTAATTCTTACTCTTGCCGCCTTACTTAGAGTGTTGCCACTCATTCGTAATAAATTGCTTAGGTGTTATTTTCGGAGTAACTCTCAGCTCTCTTCTTACGCAACATTTCCTCCCACCTTTTGAGTGGATAATCTACTAAACACTCAAAATGACTTAGGTTAAATCAAAAATTACAAAACTTACATAATATAACATCAAGCAATATACAAAAAACACAATCTTAACAAAGAAAAATGAACCAGAGTACAATCAAAACACAAATCATGAACAATAACTATTTACAAACGCACTGGTGGCTTGAAAATTCTACCACTACTGGTAGTTAGAGGTACAGCTTCCTCAATCGTATTTAATGCTGGGTTTTCTAACTCCAGTCGAAATAATCTTTGAACTGGTCTTAAGAATTCAGATAATTCAGTTTTAACAACAGCAAGTCTTACCTGCCCATCACGGCCTGGAATTAGTTTTTTCACACGAGCTAAATTCCAGGAAGCACGTTTTTTATTAATATCTTCCAAAAGAACTATTTCGTCCACTTTTAAAGGCTCAAGTTTGAAGTTCTTAGCAGATTGTTGACGTAATTGTCCTAGGTATTCAGAACGGAACCTTTTACGGAGTTGTTCTCTTATTTTCTGGAGATATTTAGCTCGCTTACCTAACTTTTCTCTATCGACAATATCAATATCAGAAACTCCGGCGTTAGAAATTTCTTGCAGAAACATTTCTGGTGTTAGGGGTGACATATCGTCGACGTCTTCGGAAACGTACGTAAGTGGCATCGAATTGATAATTCTTTCACAGTCACAAAGTACTGTAGTTAACTCTTCTTAATCAAGAGCAGCACGACCCAAAATTTTCCTTAAAATTTGCTTTACCATTTGCACTAAGCGCTCCCACCATCCGCCCCACCAAGCGGCGGATGGATGGTTAAACTTCCACTGAATTTTTTCTTCCGCAACTTTAGAACGTAAACACTCCAAATCCAACTCGTGCAAAAGTCTTTCTGCACCCTTAAAATTCGAGCCATTATCAGAATATATGATGGTTAGCCTACCACGCCGAGCAATAAAGCACCTCGGGGACTGAAAAAATACCTCTGTGCTTAAAGACGAAATAAGTTCGAGATGAATGGAACCGTAACATGGGCACAAGCCCATTGGCGTGATACGAAATTATCATAACGTGGAACTGTAACATGGGTCAATTGGCGAGAAAATTCACCACATATTATTTGTAAATATACAGGCGAACCAAAAGACCTTTTAATTTTTCTATTACGAGCAAAGCCGTGCGAATACCACGTTACTAATAATAAAGCTAAATATCCCTCTGTCTGTCCGGATCTCTGTCTGTCAGGATCTCTGTGACGCGCATAGCGCCTAGACCGTTCGGCCGATTTTCATGAAATTTGGCACAAAGTTAGTTTGTACCATGGGGGTGTGCACCTCGAAGCGATTTTTCAAAAATTCGATGTGGTTCTTTTTGTAATCCAATTTTAAGAACAAAAATATCATAAGATGGACGAGTAAATTACGAAATTAGCATAACGTGGAACCGTAACATGGGTACAAGCGAATTGGCGAGAAAATTCACCATACATTATTTGTAAATATAAAGGCGAACCAAAAGACCTTTTAATTTTCTATTACGGGCAAAGCCGCGCGGGTACCACTAGTAATAAATAAAATATTTTTATTTTGCATCAAATATTGATTATTATAATCGGCGACTTCGTAAACCACCATATATTAATTTTTATAAAATCCTTACATATTTTTCACATATGCGTTCACCATATTGGATTTGCCATTTTGTTTACAGTAATTTTGACTTCAGATTTATAATCAGCGACCTGAAAAACCCCTATATACCAATTTTGGCACAAATCTAAGTTAATTAACCAACTTTTCGGGATTTGGTCCCACTCTGCGTTGTCATGGCAATCTGAAAACTCAGAACAACTTCAACTTTGGTCAAGTGAGGATATTAAGCGATTCATGATTGCGCAAAAAAAAAAAAAAAAAAAAAAAAAAAGAAAAGAAAAAGAAAAAAAAAAAAACCTAGTCAAAAATTAATTGGGTCAAACACTGTCAACCTTTTTGTTGCGAAGAGGATCTTTCAGTCTTTAGTTCCCTTATACACTTCAAATAGTAAATATTTTTTTCAAACTTCATTTTTTAAATATTTTTTAATAAGAGTATAATGAATGCTAACAACATCCCTACATGAAAATCCAATTAAAACGGAAACTCACAAAAAAAAAAAAAATACAGTGAAATTCCGTTGCAACGAATACCGATACAACGAAATATCCGTTTCAAGGAAGTAAATTTTCAGTCCCGATTTAATGTCCTTTAAATTGCTTGAATATCATTACAACGAAATTCCCGTTACAACGAACAAAATCTTTGGTTCCTTGAAGTGTTCGTTGAAACGGAATTTCACTGTATGTTCTGGGGGGGGGATTCCCCTGAGGGGTAATTAAGATGGAAATTTCGGTAATGCTTTGTGAATACAATACTTGCTTGATTTGGTAATAGAAAATAGAAACAGCGGTAGCAAATGAAATGTTACAGGAAACATGCAATTTTAGACAAACAAAAACACAAATATTTGTAGTTATCCTTACGATGAATTAATTTGTTATTGTGTAATCTCAGCCGTGTATAATTGGAAGTATGTATTAAGAAAATTAATTCATGATGTCACGTCCTTTTTTCATACTCGGATACGAATTTTAAACGCTTATGTGCAGTACAAAACCGAGGAAAGAATCATGCGTTAAAATTTCCGTGAGTGCAAACTGAGTGAACGCCCTCAACCAACTGAAGATTAACAGGGAGAGAGACACCTATTCAAATAATGGCGTCACGGACAAATGTACCGCAAGATTAAAAATACGAAAGGAATAAATACATTTAAATTTCTTTAGGTCTCGAGGAATATCTCAAGTTCTGCAACAAAAGAACCTCTATACATTGTTTCAGGTGTGTACATTTATTGCACATTTCTTCTTGCTGACTTGTGCGAAGCGTTCGCGCTCGATAGCGGGAATTCGAAAATCCGCTTTGTTTTTTAGTGTAATTTTTCAAAAAACCGCCAAAATGTGAATTATTTTTTTTTTTTTTTTTTTGCGGATATAAGTATAGTAAGGAAAATCTAAAGAAATATCGCCAGGTTTTGATTTCCAAAGCTGTTTTTTTACCATTACGCGAAATTGAAAATTCCAGTTTTTGCCTTTGATTGACCTAAAAAGACGGGGCTGCGGAGTCGAAGGGAAAACCTCCGGCTCCAAAAATTTTGGAATTTTCGACTCCGACCCTTTTACCTCAAAATAAGTCTGACTCCGCAAGCACTGGAGAAAATGACCGACTCCGACTGTTGGAATGTTAAACCTTCGACTCCTGACTCTGACTCCTTTACCCTAAAATCAGTCCGACTCCGCAGTCCCCCGAAAAAAGAGTTGCCGTTCGACGGCACAATTCTTTCTCGTTCTATTTTGGAACCCTAGTTGGTTCATCAAAGTTTTAGTACAACTGCATATTTTTGATACAATATTTTTACACTCATTTCAACCCTAATACTGTATTACCCCGCATTATCCGTCATGCCGCAAAATTCGAAAGTCACCAGATTTTCAATAACACTTGGCTGGTCCTTTCCGGCATGCCGGAAAAATCGAGGTTGGGAAAAAAAATTAATACTATAAAAAAATATGTTCAGCTTAAAAATGAATATAAGTTCTCTACATTTTTAATAAACATTTTAATTTTGTAAAAATATTTACTAACAATGTCATTTGCTATTTTAACAAGAATAATATTGCTTAATAAAGAATAATTTTATAAAAATTAAATTAAAACTAAGTAAGCAAGCATTTAAGCAGTAATTTACCTCCCGCTAAAGAATTTACCATAGCTATTCAATAACTAAAAAATAAACTTACCTGTCTAAAAGGAACCTAAAATAATTTATTTAAAAAAATTATAAACAAATCACAGTGACGACGATTGCTTCTGAATTTATTACTTTATCGGCATATAATTAAATCCATTGATAATGACCTACCATAAATAACAAGCACATATTATAGACAATACATATTTTTTTGAAAGAAGGTTACTTTCGGGATTTATTTATTTTTCTCCTTTCAGTGTTTTGCTTTCCGATTGGAACAGAATGGGAAAATTTACTTTTGTTTTGTTGCAAAGTAAACCTTGAACGAATTATCTGGCATGCCGGAAAATTCGAATTTTTCGGCATGCTGGTGAACCTCGCTTTTTTCTGGCATGCCGGATAATGCAGGGTAATACGGTATTAAAACCATTCCAGAATAGCATCAATGTGATTTATTTTTGAATCCTTTTTTTTGAATATACAATTTACTTAACTCATTTACTGTTAGACAATAATATAGCAACAGCCACATTTGCTCCATTTTAGAGGTCAGAAACCCTTCCATTTGCTAAAAAGAAATTCCTCCCTTGTACGCTGTATAGGGACGTGACAGGTTCACCAATATTGCAATCACCTACACTTAATGCAGTCTAGTTCATCTACTTGATACTATCTTCGTATGCAAATTGAAGTGCTTGTGATAACAGAATAGATTACTTTCCGGTTAGCGCACAGCTTTATTTCCTCATTGGATCAAGCCTATCAGCGAGAAAATTCTTCATGTCTTATAACATTGACTTCTTGAAATTTGATGCATTCTCTGCTCGGGATTTTAATAAGTTAAAAAGAAAAAAGCTGTGTGTGATAATGTTCAAGGTAAATTACAGACGGTGGGAAATAAGGGATGTTGATTTTTAAATGTTAATGAAGTTTTTGTTGCAATATCTTGTTTGAAGGATCTGGAATGGATCGTATTAAAATAGGCCCAGAATTAGAATTCCATTAAAAATTGAATTACTGATAACGTTAGACAGCATGTTATTATCTTGCCTGATTCAGTAACTGATGTGCAGTATCATAATTGCATTGATTTTGCCAATAAAAATAGAGCCCTTAATTTTTGCGGTGAGTTTACGTGGCTAATGTTATAACAAAAATCACGTTACCAAAAGAAAAAAAAACTTGAATGAAAAAATATGCGAAGCAGAATGGGGTTGTTTCCTTTAGACAAAAGTAGTACTTTTTGTCACTGAAATGGATAGAATGAGCAAAAAAAAAAAAAAAATTAACATGGACCCAGAAAATACTTTTATTTTCCCAACAGTTATTTTTTAATTAATTTTTTTAAATGTCCGATTTTTCAAACAAGGCGTGGTCTTTATGACGTCTCAAATGATGCTCTTTGGCGCATCTTTCTACCTCGTTTCCACGTTACGATAATCAAGAAGCGAATGAAATATTGCGCTCTACGCTCGCCATCAACCATATCGTTGCCAATGCACGTGAGTAAAGATGTGAATTAAATATTTTGTTCTGTGAGTGGCAACACAGAATGGCATTTCAACATTTGTGATGTCATCAGCAGAAGCGTAAATAGTGAAAGCGCAAAGATTTAAGTAATTTTTTAAAAATATTAAACTTAAACAAATTATTTTTTTAAAAAAAAAAGGTCAAATCCTATGTTTTTAAGCATGCTCTTTCAGAAAAAAATACTCTTAAAATTTTGGAAACGTCCCCATTAATAATTCATGTGCTGTCTGCCCACGGCTGTTATGAAATTGGCAACTGTCCAGTTAAGAGTAGTCTACCTGCATGAGGGTTAACAGTAAAAAATTGATGTGCGTGTTTCGTTCATTACAAGGTGACTCAGCTTAATTTGGAGGTTAACGCTCAGTTTTAAAACCTAGCACCCTGAAAATTAATAAATGCGGCCATTTCCGCCTGTAAACCAGATCTTAGGTTTTCCATCTCATCGGTGGGCAGACAGTAGAATGGGTATGATATATAGAAGAAAAGTGGGTACAGTGAGACAAAAATTCAGTTACATTTTTTATTAAAAAATACAGAAATCAATTTCTTTCAAATGGTACAATATTTGTCATTGTAATAGGTATTGTAAAGTGGATCAAGAAAAAACTGCGTATTCACACAAACGAAAAAATATATATATAAATAATAAAAAAATATAAAAACGAAATGCAATTTCGTCTCACTGTTCTCCCAGTAAGTGGGAACAGTGAGGCACACATTTTTTGAATTGGAAAACTTTGAAAGAATCTAATCTTACCAGGAAAAATATGATCGTTGCCTTTTGGTTTTTGTTATGAGCTATTGCTTTTGGCGAAGGTAAATTTCATGTCGTTTTGACACACAGTAGTGAAATCTACGGCGTATTTGTTTGTGACTGAGATTGAATGATTTAGATGCTTCTGGGTTAGTAAATTGGCTTAAAATGTCATCTTGTGATGTAGCATTTGATAAGGATGGAATGCTTTCACTGTAGCCTTTCTCTGTCGTATTACAACAACTTCCTTCCTGTCTGTTTAAGAAAATCTTCAGTTTATATGACTTCCTTTTTTCTAGGCAAAATTTTAATGGAAGGGAAATTTTAGTGTCAGTCACACCAAAGGCTGATACAGCCTGAACGAATAGTTCAGTGTCAGTCACACGCAGGATTACCAGAATTAAGAACAGTAAATACGGGACAGGCTTTAGGAGTGAAAATGGGGGTGATATTTTTGAGACCTCTATTCGTGAAAAATCTGAAAAATTCAATCGAAACAAAGCGTTAAACCTCACAAAATGTCGCCTATCAAAGTATAAAAATTGTTTTCATTGCGATTGACGAAGCATGCGCAGAGATATATTCCAACATTAGTCAATGAGCAAAGAAGCAACCATTCGGTTCCTCATGGTCTGCTGCCAAAACAAAAACATAGAAACGAAATCAAAAGGAAAATTATTTTTGCGTATGCAGCTACATAATTTTCTTATTGCTCATTATTTCATATTTTTTGGTAAACTTACTTTTTCTTCCCTTTAAATGATGTCTCGTTCTGTAAAATATTGTTATCAGCTAGAATACGGGACCTTAGCCGTCCCGTATGGAAGTTCCCCGGGACGCGGGACAATTTTTCAAAACACGGGACTGTCCCTTGAAATCAGGGACGTCTGGCAACCCTGATGGTCACAAGTGACTGATGTAGCAGCTAACGTGTTGAAAAAAGTGTCGAGTAACTTGAAATGCTCCGCTGAACTTCAAAAGCAGGATGGTATGGCCAGGAGGATAAATATTTCCATATCATTTTTGATACCCCCTCTCCATCACCTCAAATATGCTTTGATGTTTTGCAGTAAATATTTTTCATCGTACTTTGCAAAAATGAGACCGTGACCAATCACATTGAAACAAAAATATTAAATAAAATAATGCAAATTTCAAAGGAGATAAATAATAATAATGATAACACACACACACACGCAGTAACCAAATCAAATCTTTAAATCCTCAGTAAAAAACAGTTCATTGTTCATTATAATCTCAGTTTTAGATGAAAACACAAAACAAAAGCATCGAGGTGAAGTTTGTTTTGTGTTGAATGAAGTGGAACGGTATTTATAACTTCAAGATATATATTTTGAAGATATTTAAACAAGGAAAACGCAGTATTCAACTTGAATATTTTCTTAATGAAAAACAAGTTGAGAGACAGTTCATTTTCAAAATAAAAACTTATAACTTTAAATGACTTAAAATTGCATAACAGTCTTCATCGTTTAAAATATGTTTCTTCCCGTTGTTTACATTTTTGAAAAAAAGTTATACCATTCGTTTTTTAAAAGTTAAAACTATGTAAAAACATATTATAATAGCTGTATATATTTCTGTGAAACTCTTTCTTGCTTTCGGTATTTTAATAGCATTCTGAAAAACAGTAATTACGCTTAGCCACCAACAGATGAATTATTTTTATTTTCTTAGGAAAAATAGAGGTGGATTTTCCTTAATTATTCTATCTGCATACCTTTTCATATGAAAATTGTCGAGCTGTGAAGAGCAAATACAGTCGAAAAATTTGTCTACTTCAAAAACAATCCTAGTTAACAATTTACTTATTTTCTAACACATTCACACCAAATGTTCTGATTTACCTTTTATACCCTTAAAACGTTACGCCTTTCTCCAAAAAAAAAAAAAAATGTTCACACCTTTTGACCTATTTACTATATGCAGACTAAATACAGAAAACTTTTCCTTTGCAATATTTATTACTTAAGTATCATCCCGTTTAGCACAAATTCATCAGAGCCAAAATTATCGCCAAATAAAATTTAAGACTTTGAAATCTCGCAAAAAATTTCTACCTCACCACAAGCGTCTATCATATCCCCTTGAGGATGATTTCTTATTTTGCGAAAAAAGTCGACGGATCGTAACTAAAGCACTTAATAATTTTAAATGCTGTACGTTTTCCCCCATTAAATCTTTTCCCAGCAAAGCACTCGGATCTTAATCTAAATTAAACAGCAACACGAAATGAAATCTCTATTATCTTTTTTTTTTAAATAAGTTACGTTACCCATAATTAAACTCTCATCATGGCATTGAAGATAAAGATAGATAGTTAGTAGTTCTCGAATATAAATATTATAAGCTGCAGTTAAATTGTAAAAACATGACTTCAAATACGCGTTGCGTAAACGTTGATTGTAAGTTGTAAAATGCGATAAAATGAAAATAACGATTTCATTTTAAACGTAAATGATCTTCCAGAAGTTTTCTTTTCCTTTGTAGCAGTCATTTCAAACACGCTTATGCGATATTATCTCTGCAAAGATTGAGCTTTTTAATGAAAGTCCTGTTTTCTTCGAAATAAAAATGAACCCACGCTGTAATTATCTAAAACTGTTTTATCCGAATGGCAGCAATTTTTGCGCTCCGTGATAACCTTAAAAATTGCAATTGTGATATAATAAAAGAACGGAAAAAATGAAATGAATGCGGTTTACGAAAAACTTGGTATTTGAGCAACATAAGAAATGTGGCTTCCTATCACATTTTCCAGGTTCGAGGTGGTTATTGAGATGTTAACATTGTAAAAGCAAAGAAGGCAAGCAAAGTGTTAAATTGCAAAATTAGACATGTTAAATAGCAAAAACAAAATATTACAGGAGAGATAGAAAAACGATTCGGCGTCGTTGAAATAACTGCAAAGACAAAACAAATGAATCATTTTGTTTTCGAAATAATTTGTTTTGAAAATAAACAAGTCTTTAGTGTGTTTTTAACAGATATTTTAATAAAACCAAATCGTTTTTGCTTTTGTAAAGTTTTGTTTTTGTCACTTAACTCGTTTCCTATGTCAACTTCTCAAACAGTAGCACATTTACAAATGGCGTGTTTAGAAAATTCTCCTCATTTTTTTTTTTTTTTTTTTTCAAAATTCTGTTAACACAAGAAATTAATGCGCAGGAATTAGTTCATGCAATATACTGTACACGGTCCTTTTTTGAAAACACGGAAAAGGCGTTTAAATACTTTAATTTAGTTAATTGGATATCCGAGTAATATACTATACTGCAACCTGAAATCTAAAAAAGTGTGTTTTATTATTACTAGTTATTCTGTTTGCTAGAAGACATGAATATCTGAGACACAGAAAATTAGTGCTCCGCATTGTATTTAGCACCTCAAAAGTATGCTGTGGCTCTAATTAGAGTCGCTATATGTACAGTCTATATAGGGGACTTAGCTCCAATAGTTGAAGTTTAACTTCGACATTACTTCTTCTTGAGGTAATAGCAAAGGGTGTTTGGCACTAAGTTGCGTTGACTGAGTTTCGTAATAGTTTTGTAGAAGTATTCCTACACAAATATCCACGTCAACAACACGTCTTATTTTCACCGAACTCCCCAAAATGAAGTAAACTCTGTGACAATAGGGAAGTTTTCGATTTTTCAATTTTATTTTTATGTGATAGAGTGACATGTATGAACATCATAGGTGAAAAAAATTTTGCGATACGATTTTTTTTTTTAAATTATTTTTTAAAGTTCAAGCGCTTGTGACGTCAAATGGCATAGGAAGTGAAGTCATGCGCTCTTCCGATACGGGAGAAGCTGAAGGACGTGCATTTGACTTCGAAGACGAAACGTAAAAGGCTTATCTCCTCGCGTTTCTGGAACATTAAACCTCTCATCCTCTCGGAAATATTCGAATATCATCATTGATGTTACTTGAGGAAGATTATTTAGATTGTGCTTCAACGAATCCGGCCTCCACAGTGTGTTCAAAAGGATTATTGAATTTCTGAAAAATAAAAATATCAGCGCGCTCAAAATGTTTCTAGCGAAAACAAGGGATCTTCGGTGGAAGGCTGCCCATTAGTGCCCTGTGACGTAAGCTCGTGACGTTTCAGAAGAGCGCACTTTTGCGCGTGGATTTTTAAACATTCATTAAAAATCAATCACGGTGTTTTAAAATTCGGCGATGGTGAATTTTTTAGTTTTGAGGGTCAATTAACAATATCCAATAATCAAAATATGAACATTTAATAGGTTGCAACTTCCCTATTGGCAAACCCCTGGGTGTGCACATAAATTTCATGCAGCAACCTACGCACAAACACACAAATCAATTGACATTTTGCTATATCCCTTTTAGCAGGCTGGACAGCTTTAATCTAGTTCTCAAACTCACTTAGGGATTCTTAAGACAAAAATAATGCGCAATTATTTTGTTAAAGGATTCATTGAAACGGTCGAAAAGCATCATTTTGACCTACTCAACCAGCAGACATCCTTTTCAGACGACAATCAAGGTTCGCATTTCTTTGTTTACTGACGTGCATCCTATGCGTTTGAAAAGCGCGGTAAATTGATCTAACTCGAGCTCTGTAATCAAAACTTTACAAACGTCACATCATGTCTTTCATTCAAATGGTTCTTATTACAGAACTCATGGTTTTCAATTCAACTCCATTAAGAGAAATGCAACGGTCTCTCATGTTGGAAGTATTTTGGCAAGTGAAGAAAATGCCATGAAATTCATATATCAATGTTAATATAAAGACGGAAACCCGGTGAATGTCAACATTTACATAGCAAAGACCGAATATTTTCAGGTAATCACCGGTGAATGTTAACTTTCTCGAATTCCAGTCTTTCACAGCAACATAAGTACGTTATGATATACTAGCAAAAATACCCGGCGTTGCCTGGGTCAGTAATAATTGTGAGAAACAATCGCAACTTTCTTTCGTTTTCTGTTTTAACTGAAAGAACTCAAAACACACCGCTTTGACGTGATTAAAAATCTAATTAATTCTTCCTTACCCATAAAAGTAAAATAGCAATAAGTATGAAGAACAAACGAATATTCATTTAGGAACGAAAACATGAATTGAAGCACATAAAAATTTGAAGAATTTCCAAACTATGAACTAAAAAAACAAAGATCAGTAAAAAAAACTTTGCGCTTAATTTAATTAAATAGTGCACACACAAAAAGAAAAAAAAAAAAAAAAACTCTCTACTATTATTCCCTAAGTGTGCAAAAAGTATTCCTAGAGTTTCCAAATGTTTAAATGACTTTAAACTCATGTTTGCTCCGGAGAAGCCTTGATTCAAAATTTACATTATGATTACTTTTAATATTGCTGTTGTTAGGCAACGAATTTTCGAAACAATGGGTTTAATCTTTAATCATTTGCTGTGGAAATTACACGACATTTACAGTTTTCGATCACGACGTTTTTAAACTAAGTTTTTTAGCAATAAATTATAGCCTAAGTTGTTCCCTGATAATGTAGCTATCAATGGTGAAAAAATGGTTAAAATCCGTCCAGTAGTTTTGAAGTTTACCCCTGACATCCGGACAGAGATTAGCCCTTTATGTATAACTAGTGGCACCCGCACGGCTTTGCCCGTAATAGAAAACTTAAAAGGTCTTTTGGTTCGCCTGTATATTTACAAATAATGTATGGTGAATTTTCTCGCTAATCTGCTTGTATCCACGTTACAGTTCCACATTATGATAATTTCGTATCTCGCCAATTGGCTTGTGCCAATGTTACGGTTCCACGTTATGATAATTTATCATAGTTTTTTTTCTTAAAATTGGAATAGAAAAAGAACCACATCGAATTTTCGAAAAATCGCTTCGAGGTGCACACCCCCATGCTACAAACTAACTTTGTGCCGAATTTCATGAAAATCGACCCAACGGTCTAGGCGCTATGCGCGTCACAGACATCCTACGGACATCCAGACATCCTCCGGAGAGAGACTTTCAGCTTTATTATTAGTAAAAAAGATAATACCGAGATTTCTTTTTGTTGGACTTGTCAACAAATACAGGGACAGGAAATTGATGTCTTTTTTTTACTTTCACTTCAAACAAATCAATTTTTAGCAATCAAATAATGCAATCTAACGGCAAAAGGCATTGGCTTCCTAAACGATTTGCTCCAAACACCGCATATTCGGGTTTTATCCTAAAAAGGCGCTTGTGTGTGTTTGAGACAGTTTTTCCTCTTTTTTTTTTGTTTTTTTTTGTTTTTTAATTTTAAGCGCTGTTTCTCTAAGCTTGGTTCACACTAAAAAGTATGAAATAAAATAAGTAGTATGTGATTTCTTGATTACAACACTCAGAACTGCAGATATAGCTATATGTTTAGTTCGATTCTAAAGTAACCAATAAAATTTAAATTAAAAAATGAAAAAAGAATATAGACGGTATAAAAAAAGCTGTTCGTACACAGCTGTAAGCCGCCGATTTCTTACTTCAAATTGTTAATTTAATTTTATTGACTGCTTTAGAATTCACCTAAGGTAAGTGACGTGCATGTATGCCTCTTGCCTATAGTGTACGTGCTCCATACGCGGACAACGTCTTCGAAAAATAAAGATAGCAGGACTTTTCCCCTGGCTCCCTACAAAGGGAGGGGGGGGGGATTTTTAGTGGATCACTTAGCTAGGAAAAAAGTCGCTTTAATTTTGATTTTTCGAAGACATTATTCACTTCTGGTGTAGTATCCACTATAGATGCTCTTATACTAAGATATTAAGATTAACTGCAATTTTTGCGTGTTGTAATCAAGAAATAATATGTACTTATTCAATTTTATAATTTTCAATTTATTAATTCCTTTAGAATTAAAAAAAAAAATAAATTTTTATATTTTATGTTTGGAAAATATTTTCCTGAAATAAACTTTAAATTCGGCACATAGGCATGGAAATCAAAGTATAAGACTTAGTTACTTTACATATCAATGTCTCATATCGATTAAAGCAACAAATGACGGGTATTTCTATCTAAAACTATTACATTTCTGATAGCTTCATCTTCTGAAATTTCCTTTAGCAATCCGACCATCTTCCGAACTATTCTTTCAAAAAAATGCTAAAACTCAGACGTGAATATTCAAATTCTAAAGTGATGTTTAGATCAAAGTTTTTATAGAAGAGTTTTGTAACCTTTTTTTTTTTTTTTTTTTCACCCCGGCTTTGTGGAATCTACAATCCATTCAGTACTTTTACTCTTTGGACAAAAGTAACCTGTCAACAGAATCCCCCTACTAAAGCTACATAAAAGGACCCATTAAAAAAATGGCGGCCTATAAATACGTATTCCACAATGCTTCACTTTCTAGAACCAAAACATTAACCAGGGCATTAAGTTCAAAGGTCAAATATAAAGAAATACAGGAATATCAAACTGCTTTCTTAAGATGCGGTTGTTGCTTTTGATCGTTGAGTTAGCAACCCGCCGTGTCTGCTCTAAATACCAATAAAAAGCAACCGAAGGCCTCCAGCTTTTGTCGTTTTTACGACAAAGCCTGCGTTTGTCCGAAGAGAAGCTTTGTCTGTTGGAGATGGAAGTTAAAAGGTTCGCAATTTTCAAGATTTTTTTTAGCATAGAGTTCGAAATCAAAGCACTGGTCTTTAACGAAAAAAATAAAAAGGATTATATGGGGCAGAACGTAGTAGTTTAAGGCGTGGTTCAAAAAGAATGTTTAAGTAGGCATATTTTAAAATCACCAAAAATTTAGATAAAAGGTTTTTCAAAGTGATTGTTTTTTTTTTTTTTTTGAAAACTTATTTTTTACTTTCAACTCCGTTATTATTATTTCAGACTTTTTTTTTTCATTGTGAGCAGAAATATATATGAATATGTATATTCTAAAAAATGCCAACATGTAAGCTTTTGTCAAGTTTGAAGTGGCAAATTGAGATAGTCCATCTTTACAGTGCAGGCCTCTATTAGGGTATTGCATTGTGTGCCCATCTGCTCTGAAGTAATTGATCACATGCTTCGCTTCGCACCATGCACCTACCAGCACAAACAAGAAAACAAGCTCAGGTTTTGGGATAAGTAACTCAGGTACTTTATTAGAAACTAGTGGTACCCTCACAGCTTTGCCCGTAGTAGAAAATTAAATGGTTCACCTGTATATTTACAAATAATGGATGATGAATTTCTCTCCAATTAGCTCTCACATGTTATGGTAATTTGCTCGTCTATGTTATGGTAATTTGCTCGTCTTTGTTATGGTAATTTGCTCGTCCATGTTATGGTAATTTGCTCGTACATGTGTTGGTAATTTGCTCGTCCACGTGTTGGTAATTTGCTCGTCCACGTATTGGTAATTTGCTCGTCCATGTTATGGTAATTTGCTCGTCCATGTTGTGATAATTTGCTCGGTAAAATGTTCTTGAAATTAGAATAGGAACAAAATCGAATTTTCGAAAAATCGCTTCGAGGTGCACATTTGCATGCTGCAGACTAATTCTGTGCTAAATTTCATGAAAATCGGCCGAACGGTCTAAGCGCTATGGGCGTCACCAGATCCAGACAGAGAGACTTGGCTTTAGTACAGTCGGACCCCGATTTAACGAATTCATTGGGACCAACACTTTTATACGTTAAATCGGGGTTGTTCTTAATATCAGGGTGTGAAAAAAATTAACAAAATATTGCACCTACCTTATCCTCTATCGCAGTTGCTTTTTAGGGCTTTTGTCCTAAAGAGCAACTGCGCAAAAATATCCATAATTGGAAATCGTAAACTTTTTATTCAGCATTCCGCGATTGATTACACACTAGTTAATTTGAAATTTTAAAGTACCTAGTAATAGATGTTTGACAATTTCCTTGATACTTGATTCGAAATAGTTCTCTTTCGACATAATGGAAAGAAGAAAACACTGTATCATTTATACTGCCGTGTGCAAGTAAAGGGCAGTAACTGCAAATTTTTCACTTTGCAATTTTTTTTTTTTTTTTTTTTTTTTTGCATTTTTGTCATCTATTGTACGTTAGCTTTATTGTACAAGCTTGTTTATTAAGTTTCTGCTGAAAAAAAGGCGAGAAAAAAAACACCTAATTTCAAGATTCCACTATGGTTAGTATTGAACCCGATACACATTTCTTCAACTATCTCGAAAATGGCTGATTCCAAAAGAAGTCTTTTTCTGCTTCGGGCAAGATGGATGTATCATTTGGAAAACAATCCAATATTTCCTTTTCTCAAATCAACAAAAAAAAAAAAAAAAAAAAATTCCGGCAGTTAAAATAATTCGTTAATTCAGGGTTTATTATTCGTTAAATAGGGGTTTTTGCCTCCATTTTAGTCGGGAAATAAGAAAAGTTTGTTAAATCGCGAAATTCGTTAAAAAGTGATTCGTTAAATCGGGGTCTGACTGTATTAGAAGATGACTAAAAAGTTGCTCTAATGTAGGGTAGACCGGGGCACGTTTACGGGGATTATTTTCAATGAATTTTCTAAATTTTATGTTTTAACTTAGGAAATTTTCGACATTGCAGTTGGATGAAGCAGTTTATGGAGTCAAAATTGGTATATTCAGTTGTTGCTCAGTTTGTATTTTTAACAGTTAAAAAAAATATTTTTTGAGTCCCAGTCGGTTGTGTAAACTTGCCCCGGACACGGGGCACGTTTACGCATACTAATTATGACACCTAACGTGGTTCTGTTAGTGTTTTGAACATAATGTCTTACCATAGTTAAAATAAAGCAAATTTATTACAAACTGAATCTATATATATAAAAATGGAGTTTGGTAAATTTGTTTCCTAAGATCTCAGAAACTACCCGGCAGATTTGGCTGAAACTTTCACCGTTTGTTCAGTTCGGTACTGGGAAGGTTTATAGACCAGTTCGAAAAAAATCCGATCGATAGTTCCCTTTTTATTCCAATTTTAGTCCCAATTTTCGCATAAATGCACCAATATGGGAGTGGAAAAAAACGTGCGCATATTAACATTATATGTCCATCGAAAGCGCCAATTTTTCTGCTGAAGATAGCATCTGTTCGAAGTTTCTAAGTTGTATAAAAAACGAGTTATGAGCTTTTTTGTTCCCTGTTCGAAGGCTTTCATCAACCCAAGTCATTATTTAGTGTGCCATCTCAACTCCCAAGAATTGTTGCATTGTTGAAAATTTTTGCGTTTCGTCTGACTTTTTGAGGCTTTTCTCAAGTCAAATCTTAAAGTAACGTTTTTGCACAATATTGGCTAAAAATAAATGGATTTGGCTGATCATTTTACTTTTAAACTGAACTTATGTAATTAATGGTTTATTATTATTATTTATGCTGATTGGACACTTGCTCACTATATCCAACCAACCAGCAGGAATATCGCCAGAATTTTTTCAGAAAGATTTCAGTAGCTGATGCATTTGGCAGTTTTTCCCACTGTCGCTGTTTTTTAGCCCAAAGACTATGTAATAATGTTTCTCAGCTTTCACCATATAAACAAAATATCGCCAATCAAAGATACTTAAAAAAAAAAAAAAAAAAATACTGTGTAAAATAATTCAACAACTAAATTAGACAAATCCATAAACCGCACAAAAACTTTCATTAATTTTCTTTTTGCACGATTTCAAACAATCGCCAAATTTTACTACTTATTTTGGAAACATTTCGGATGAAACCGTTTAGCGCCATTTTATTTTGACCAAAAGTATCTCAGCATCTGGCAACAATATTTCTATAATAAAAATTAGTAAGGAGGGGGAGTATTATCGAAAGTGTCCCAAAATGATTCTTGGAAATTTGGTAAGATTTCAAACCGCACCAGGTGCCCACAAAAATTAAAATTTCCCAAAATAACTAAAGCAAGTGTAAGGGGAACACGGGCGGCTACATTTTTTAAAACAGTTCGTACATCAATAGCCATACAGAGAAGGTTTTAGATTAAAAAAAAAAAGTACTAACAGAGATAAATCTTTTTAAGCATGTAAAGTTTAATTTCATATTTCGGAAATTCCTCAAATTTGTATATGCTTAAATGTTGTGCTTTCGTTTCTAATTGAATACTATTTTGTTCTTTATACTTATTGCTATTTTAATTTAATGAGTAAGGAAGAAGCTCGATTTTTAATCACGTCAAAAAGGTTTGTTTTAAATTCTTTCGCTTAAAACAGAAAACAAGGGCAAGTAACGATTGTTTCTCATAATTATTACTGACCCAGGCAACGCCGGGCATTTTTGCTAGTAGTGTATAAAATAAAAGCTGAACGGGCATGAAGACAGCACTACAATGTTGTAAGCTACAAGGTACGAATTTGTCACTCAATTAAAAATTAAATGGTGATTTTTAAAACTAAATATCCTGAAAATACTAAAACGTTTTGTGATAGTTCGGAGCAAAAAAAAAAAAAAAAAATCATGAAGGCACGTTTAGAAGTAAGACACAGCAAGAACGTGCGTATGAAGGTGCTTAGACGTTAACGCGTCAACTTTCTTTAGGTATCAAAATAAGCTTCGTTTTAGAATACGAAAGTTACTTCAAACGATGGGTTAGAGGTGTTCTAATTGTTCCACAAACTTCGGGCTTCGGGTAACGCTCCTACTGTACAGCTTTATTGCAACATTAAAATCGGTGAGATAGCTCTCAAATTCATGATTTTCTTTAAAATTGTAATAAGAGCTAAACTAATTCTAATTTCCAAACGGGATTATGCTTGCATGTTAGCTTTTTTTTTTTGGGGGGGGGATGTTTGGTTTTTGTGTTAAATTACATTTTAATCCGCCGAATCGTCCGATTTTGTACAGCGAACATGCGTACATACATCCTTAGATATATACATACAGTGGCTCCCAAAAGTGTTTGTACACCTACGACTTTCAATGAAATAGGCCCTTATCCATTGGTTATAATTAATGTTTCGGAATAGGTATTTTATTATAAGATCTATGATCTATTTTTAACAAAATTACATGAAAATTTTTAATAAAACATTAAAATTTATTTTTTTTTAAATAAAAAACCAAAAAGTGTCGGAAATTTTATCTCACAAAAGTCTTTGTACACTTCGAAAAAATATCAAAAAATTAGTAAATAATCTAACTTTTTAATAAGTTATTATTTAGTAGAATATCACGCAGTAACAACATCAGCTTTTAAACGTCTAGGAATAGATTTCATTGTTTTTTCTTTCTTTTTTGTGCAATTTCTGAGTAAGTGTTCAGCTGCACTACGAGTCTTACTGTTTCTAGTTCGCTTTTCGTTTCAATGGTGTATTTTCGTAATCTAGCCACCAGATATCTCCAAATGTGTTCCATTAAGCTTAAATCTAGCGATTGAGGAGATATTTCTAAACTTAAGGACAAGTTTTGAGGCACCAAACGCGAACGTGTGCTTCTTATCGTTATCTTGATAAAAAACAAAGTTGTTTCCGATTATCAAATTTTGCGCTAATAGTTTAAAATTGTTTTTAAAAATATTTAAATGAACAGCATAATTCATTATTTCACCAAAAAATTCCAAATTTCCAAGTCCTGATGCTGAGATGCACCCTCACACAAAAACACCTTAACCGTTCTGATTAACTGATCCAACTAAGTTCTTAAAATTAAATTCCTCATTTTTTTCTTCCATTTACAATTACACAACAATTTAACCTAAAATGTTGAATTTATTTTCATCTATAAGTAAGACGTTGTTCCAAAACGTTTCGAGCTTATTTGTCATTGATTTTACTACGGAAAGCGTAAACTTACTGTTTTTCGCAAGAACAAGGAAATTTCTGTGGGAAGAGGTCCTATTTAATCCAGCTAATCAGAAACCTTGACGAACAATTTTAGGTAAAAATAAACGTAAAATGTTTCATTCAATTCTGCATAAACTTTTTCAGTTCTGAAATGTGTATTTTTCATGTTTTTTTTAACTGTAAACCTCTGATCACGCTTTGTTAATTTTGCCAGTTGATCTTATTTTGTTTTCGATCCGATTCTTGTCTTTAAAGCATTTTATCAAGCACTTCACTATAGAATGGTATAAATTAACCAATTTAGAGACATTTCAAACCAATTTACGGCTACTGTGAGGGAAAAAAATCAAATTTCGAATCGTGTTTGTTGTTTTCTGCGCATATCTGCCATTTAAAAATAATAAGCAGAATATTAGGGAATAAATACACAAAAAATTAAAGGCAAATGACTTTATAGTATCATTACAATGCAAAAATAATAAAAAAAACCACATATGATAATGTTAATTATGAATTTATTCGAAAATATTTCAGTGTACGATGACTTTTGTGGCGTATCTTTTCTCTCTCTTCGTTTTTTGATAAATTTCAAAAATAAAATCGGGCAATATTTTGATAAAAACTACTGGGTTTTATTCAGAATGGCATAGGAATGGTGTGAAAAAAAATTGGACTTCATACTCGAATTCAGTTTTGTGTTATTTTGGTTTTAATACAAAATTTCAAGGTGTACGAACACTTTTGGGAGCCACTGTACATACAATTGAGCTCCTTTACATACACAAATTGATAATGGTAAGCAATTATCGTTTGAAGAAATTTGTGTATGGAGTGGCAATTTAGATTTAGTTTCCACAGGGATTGGGGGGGGGGGGGGGGAGATATCGTACCTTAATAGCCTCTGGCTACATTTATGGCATCTAGTGAGGATAACTAAACTGATATTTATTTAAATAATATTCGGTAAACAGTTTTACTTTGAAGTCAATTACTTGTGAATAAAGTATGTATAAAGGAATTTTTCGGAAGTCGGATTTTTTGCGGGGGGGGGGGGGGGGGGAAGTCCCATGTCCATGACATCTGGAGGTGTTCAGCAATCCCGAAGTATTTAATTTTTTAACAATCGAAAACAATTTTACTTTGAATAAACATGCTTATAAATACAACAATGAGGTACAATTCAAACTGAACTTTTCTGACCTGGGAAGCTCGGTTGAGGGGGGGTGTATACCATATATCCACCTTGGATACACACACCAAGTCAGGCTACTTCGTTTCAGACACTGAAATTTATCCTCTGCTTCAATAAATAATTAACTTATTTCATTATAGTGTGGCTTTAAGTTTTTCTCTTTCAAAAATGCTGATTTGACAGATTTTGGAAGGAAAAAAAAAGTAAATATCAAAGCGTTCATTGTAATTAGAACAGTATGAAAATCCAGCTCCCATTCGAAGAAAAATGAATTTGATTAAAATATGCATTAAAACAAGAACAGAATGAAAATCTCCCACTCTTCCCCGAAAAAAATAGCACATAATTACATTTCAAACAAAATAAAAGTGCTCCCTCCTCATGAAGAAAATTGAAATTTAATTAAAACATGCACTACAGTTCAAACAATAAGTCTCCTCCTCACTAAGAATAAAATTAATATGATTAAAAATCGCATCGAAACTCGAACAAAATAAAATCTCCTTTTCTCTTCTGTAGATAAAAGATTCTAATATGTACATATTATAACTCAAACAACAATCCCCCCCCCCCCCACCACAAGGAAAAATTATGCAATTTAGTAATTAAAATACCCATTACAATTCGAACAAAATACACATATCTACCCCCTCTCCGAAGAAAAATAATTTAATTTAGACAAATTACTATTTGTACAAGAAAATACCCTCTCCCAAGAAAAAAGATTTATCAAACTTTGCAGTTCCAACAAAATATAAAGAAAAAATCATTTACAGAAGTAAGAAGAATTTAACTAAAATACATGTAATAGATCAAAATAAAAAGGCGCACACTAGGGATGCGCCGATTAATCGGCAAAAATGAAGCATGTAGTACCGCATTAAATTAATATTAATGAAGTGAATGTATCAAATTAATAGGTCACACAATATTTAAACCTGCTCTATGTAAAACTTGGTTATCTTAACACACTTCAGAAGACATTATCTTTTTATGTTTTGATAAAGAACTATTTTAGTGTACCTATTCTTGTAGCACAGAGAACATTTTTATTTAAAACCAAATGCTCGTGTTTTGAAAGAAAATGTATTTTAACATTTTGCATTGCCTATTAAAGAAAATTTACACAGCAAAATTGCATATTTCTTCTTAAGCCAGTCATGAACTGAGCAAAGTAGTTAGAGTAAAATGCCGATACATACAGCAGAGTAAGACATGAAATGACTAAAAAAATAGACATAGGGTAGGAAAGCAATGAAAACTTTATTATATCAATGACAAATTAAATGAATTGAAAGACATTTACTTATAAATCTCAGAAATAACAAAATGAAAGACTAGATAAATGCAGGTTATAAATGTATTAGTTATTAGTAATTCAAACAAAAGACACATAATATTTACAACACATTTTCCTCTTCAGGTTCTAAAAATTAAGACAATAATTGAATAAATCTAATGAAACTCACTCAGGCTTGATATTTCAACGAAAAAACATTTGCAATGGTTTTTCAACAAACATAATAATGAAACATTTCATTCACATTTTGTACCAGCAACATCAAAAAAGAAGTCAAGAATTAATGAAGAACAACTTTAAGAATTATTAGTAATTCAAAAAGAGGACACATGATATTTACAACACATTTCTCTCTTCAGGTTCTAAAAATTAAGATTTTATTTCAGATTAAAGATAATAATTGAATAAATCTAATGAAACCCACTCAGGCTTGATATTACAACGAAAAAACATTTTCAATATTTTTTCAGCAGACATAATAATGAAATGTTTCATACACATTTTGCACCAGCAACAGCAGTACCGAGGATTCTAGCAAAACAATTAGTTTTTCATGAACGGATACTAAAAATGCACCCGAATATGTTTCCTTAAATGAGACTTTTGATTAAAAGTTTTGCCACACACAGTACACTGGTAGGGGCGATCTCCGGAATGTACAAGCTCATGCCTCTTCAAATTATCCCATCTTTCGGTGGAGTACGAACATTCACTGCAAGTGAAACGTTTGGAAGTACGACACTTACTCTTAAGTGTTGAATCTGTATTGTCAGAACTGAAGAACCTGCTTAATTCAACTTGAATTGGCCCTATAAATATATAAAAAGAGTAAATAAATATAAGAATATTATTTCAGTAAATGCATGTTAATACTATTTATTTTTGAGAGTAAAAAAATATACACTGCTCGATATTGAACACCAAGGAGGAGTGTTCAGAAATTTATGCAAATTTTAGAGTAGACGTACATCACTGAGTTATGTAAATGATGTGAAATACGCAACTCTCCGACGCACGTGAAGTAAGATATAAGGGAAAGAACTTGGAGAATGGGCAACATTCGTGTCATTATTTCTGACTGGAGAATTATCGAAGAAATTTTGTTTTTGTCTTGGAGGATACGTGTAACACGAGAGAATGCCAGGCCGACGTCAACGAAGGCACTTCCAGCAGATAGAAGATTTTACGAGGGGTGTGGTGATTGGACTGAGAAGGGGAGGTTGGTCTGTACGTCAAATCGCAGCTGATACCCACATGGATGCGAGCACGGTGCATCGGCTGTGCCGAAGATGGCTGGAACAAGGAAATGTGGTAAGATTGAGGGGTGCAGGGGCAGCCAGAGTGACGTCAGAACACGCATCTATCGACAAGCTGTAGCAGACCCACAAGTCACTTCTTCCTTGATTCTGCAGCAGGTGCAAGATACCCTGAATGTTCCCGTGTCAACCAGAACCATTTCCCGTCGTTTGATCGCATGTGGTCTGCAATCACGGCGTCCGCTAAGAAGACTGCCATTGACCACACAACACAGACAGCAACGTTTAGTATGGTGCCGGACTAGAGCGACGTGGATGACAGAATGGCAAAATGTCGTGTTCTCAGATGAATCCTGCTTCTGGTTATCCAGTGGTAGTCGCCGCATACTAAGCAAAGCCCGACTTACTAAAAGCGAGGCCAAGGCCCAAAATAATTTTGAGGCACCCTGAAGGCTATTATTTTAAAAATGTGCATATTTTTTGTATAGTTGTAATGGATAGGCATAATTCTTTAAGTAATTTGGGGCCCCTTAGGAAGAGGGGGCCCCAGCCCAGGCCTAGTAGGCCTGTGCAGTAATCAGGCCCTGCATACGTGTGTGGCGTCGACGTGGAGACGGCTCTAATCCGGCAGTAACTGTGGAACGTCCCACCGCATGGCAAGGTGGCATAATGGTTTGGGTCGCAATTGGGTACAATTCCATATCACCTCTAGTTTGTATTCAGGGCACTATGACTGCCCAACGATACTTGGATAATGTGCTGCGGCCGGTGGCAATCCCTTACCTTCAAGGGCTACCTAATGCAATTTTTCAGCAGGATAACGCCCGACCACACAGTGCTCGCATCTGCCAACATGCTCTCCAAGGCACACAAATGCTTCCCTGGCCAGCATACTCTCCTGACCTGTCACCAATTGAACATGTGTGGGATGTGATTGGACGCTGTTTGCAGACTCTGTCCCTGCCTCGTTCAGAAGACGAACTGTGGCAAATGGTTAGCCATCCCTCTGGACACCATCGGCACCCTTATTGGCTCTATGCCTAGACGTGTTTTTTCGTGTACCGCTGTCTGCGGTGGTCCTACATCCTACTGAGTCGACGCCGTTCTCACTCTGTATTCTGCCAATCATTTTGAAATTAAGATCATTTATTATTCCTTGCTGTCTCTGTCTTTTTTCCAAATTTGATCACTTTTTGACCACTCCTTCTTGGTGTTGCATTTTGATGTCGAGCAGTGTGTGTGTGAACAGATTTCCATAAGCTAATTCAAATTTTATACTACTCATAATCAAGTTATTATTTTAAAATACAAAAACTTTTTATTTTATAATGATGCATAAATGCAAAATATAACTAAAAGTATGTAATAAAGGAGAAGAAGTTAAAAAAAAAATCAAAGATGCAACTGGTCTTCAAATATTAGTTATTAAATACTATAATTTTCTTAAGGAAATAAATTGAACCAACACAATAAACCTAAAGATAACTAGGTGAGTACATACTTCAGAGTAATAATAATAAAATTGATCTGTTATATAATATTTAATTATAACTTCTTATATAAAGTCTTAACAACAAATACTCAAAGAGATGGTTCAAAAATTCCAAACAGTTACTTAGTAACTATGCAAAATAATGCAGAACTAAATATGAAAGTTTAAAGACACAGTTGATGACACAACTGGTCATTATAAGAGAAACCAGAAATCAGTGATAGAGATCTACGAAGGAGCAAGCTGGGCCAAGTAGCAATGTCTGGTAGTCAACAAATTCACCTAATTTTTTTTTAACTCAATAAGAAGCAGCCATTTCAAGTCCCCCCCCCCCCGTACATCTGTAAAGAGAAATATGTAAATCCTAAATTTTGGTTGAGGAATTCATAACATTGAATGATAAAACAACTAAAGCAAATATATTATTAAAAATAAATTACAAAATGAAGATAATATTTAAAAAATAATGAAGAATCAAATGAAGAGCATGTCCTTTGCCAGGATAGAATTTAGGCAATGAGTTTGTTTTGAAGTGTAAAACTTTTTAAAACAATTTCTTTTTAAAGAATATACAACACACATTTTGAATTATGAGAGAAATGCATAAAAAACGTAACATGAGTGAATACATTTCCTTGTATTTGTGCACTAAATAATGACTATTTTAATTGAAAGCACTATATTACAAAACTGAAATTCAAGATCTCAAGACAAATGTTCAGATTCAATGACAAATGTTCAATCTGATTAAATGACTTAATCAAACTTTATTATTAAACTCTCATACAAATACACTGGAAAATGTCTCAAAGTTATGTATATATAAAAAGGGTGTTCCGTTTTAACCTGCAAGACAACATGAATTTTTTTATAAGAAAGTATCAGCTTCGTTATTGGCTACTAAATATTGATTTCGTGAATGTTATTACGTACCTTTGAGCATCACTGACAGCCAAAGTTCCCACACCAAACTAGTCTAGTGAATCAAATAACCATAATGGCACCTTAGTGTCACCTTCATCTAAAGTTTGAAAATGTGAAGAAAAAGAAAGTTTCTGATAAAAAAATTTAAAAAGGCTAAGATTCTCGATATGCTTGAACAACTACAAAATGTCGACGGCAGCGCGACAATAAGTATGAGTGAATCTTCCATATGTACAATTAAAAGTCAAAACAAAAAGATGTCCGTAAAAGTTTAGAACTTAGTTTCAATATTGAAGCTTGCAGAGCAGTCTTGCAAAGTAAAAATTATGAAAATGGAAGCTATGCGGCTCTTGCATTGTGGATTGATAAAAAGATCAGGTAGAGGAGATGTAGCCACAAATTGAAACGTTTCGAATAAAAGGTGAAGCGTACTTAAAAATGTATTAGATAAGAATAACGATCTGATCTTGGAGCATAAGCATAAATCATCACTAGTATCCTCATTTTTTAACTCGTAAATATTGCTACTGTATCTACTGTACAGTACTATTTAGTGCATCATTTTAATTTTACTGCATGCAGTGCGTACCGTGTTGTTTTATTTCATATCCTTTATTCCCATTGGTCATTCATTTTGTGCATCTTAAGTATTTCATGTTGAATAACAGTTTTTTATTTTTTAAACACAGTAAAAGTTCAGTTCTTTATGGAAGAAACTGTAATAAATAAGGAATGCTTTAGAGCAGTTTGAGGAGTGTTTATAAGTGCCTAAAAGTATTTGGTATGCTTTAAAAAATTTATATGCATATATTTTTCAACAACGCGAAATTTTGACTTACGCGAGGAGTCTTGGAACGCATTCCTCGCGTAAGTCGGGACTCGACTGTATGCATCTTGGACTAACGGTTGCGAAAATAGAGGTCTTTGCAGGTTAAACCGGAACACCCTTTATACAATATATGTTTCTAAAAATATATTTAGCAAAGTAAATACTTAAATCATATAACAGAAACTAAGAAAGAGAATAATTTTCATAAATATTCTAAGCACATTTTGCTTGTTGAGCTGACTCATTTGCTAAACTTTGAGTACAGTGTTTGACCCTAATTTTGGAATCTTGAAATTTGGAATGTTTTCATTAGATTAATTTTTTTAAAAATATTTTTATCAAAAATGTTCAAAACTGTAAACATTCGGCTGTCATTTCTTAAAAACACAATACTTTCAGTTTATTTTTATGAAGTGTCATGCGTAAATTGGTTTTGCTGCAACTGTGTAGCAACGCAATCTTTTAGCATCCACTTTTGGTTAACGATAATTCCTTTTAATATTATCATTAGTATGCATGACTAAGCTCTTTTCAGTATGAATATGGCTTAATCATTGCATCGATTTTTTTTTGCATTATGCACAATAATAAAAAGCAATTTCTGCAGGCTATACTTTTTTTCTGACATATTGAAGTATACTTTCATTGAGCTTGATCAAAAAAAAAGAAAGAAAGAAAGTTGGCAAATATTAGTAAAACTGGGAAAACGTGCCAAATATACCTCATTATAGTAATTTTCCTTATTTTTCGAGTAAGGAGCTAAAATACGGAAAATTCTTAAATGCAGAAATATCATGGTTCCAAGAGCTCCAAATTTTGGGTCCCATACTGTATTTTATCTTTTGAAACACAGAAAGCAAGTGATTTCTTTCACTCAGGGGTGGGTGTGCATCCCATCAATGGATGGTGCACCCCCTTATATTCTGCAAAGTTCACCTCATTAACAAGACCCTTAAAAACAACCCCTAAGGACTTGAATGCCAGTCAATGTTATGACCCCCCCCCCCCCCAGTCATGGACACCCCTGCTTACACTAAAAAATAGATATCACAGGGAGGGGAGGGAGGAGTAGAACAAAATAAGATCTCCAAGCATGATCAGCAAACAAGAATGATTAATAAAATTGCTTATTATTTCAGTGAAATAAACTGAAGGTTTGTCGGTGCTGCCATCTGGTAGACAACTTTACACACAGTCGGGAAACATAAGAAACTAAACAATCATTCAGCACAAAAATATATTTAGAGGGAGAAAAAATCTTGCAAATATTTGTAAAAGAAAAAGTCATTCAGCTTATTCTGTTTAACTTTATATATATAAATCAATGTATCAAACAAAATTACAGTCATAGACTATTTATTTACCTATCCCATTTTATCCTACTGTATTTCTTGAAGGACAGCTGAAGGTTTAACCAATCTTTAAAAATAACATTCTTCTCAAATTTAAGAAAAATAAATAAATTGGGATAAAACGGGTTAACAATGATAAATAGCATGAATAAATGACATAAGAATTTAGAAGATATTTATCTTTTAAAAATCATAATACATCTATTGCTTTGCATTTATTTTTTAATATTTCATAAATTTCACTTGACTGCTAACAAGTTAAGATTGTTCCTATGTAAAATATTAAATGGCCATTAAAAAAACCTTGAAAAAATTCATAAGGTTTTGAGAAAAAGATCCAACATTATCCTGCCACATTTAAAAAAAAAAAACTTTTTTGCTAAAATTTTGATAACTAATTGTCAAGCCAATGTTTAGTCAAAGTATAAAATAAGAAATGACCACTTCAAATCTTTACTAATAAAGCTGAAAGTCTCTCTGTCTGTCAGGATCTCTGTGCTGCGCATAGCGTCTAGACTGTTTGGCCGATTTTCATGAAATTTGGCAAAGTTAGTTTGTAGCGATTTTTTGAAAATTCGATGTGGTTCTTTTTCTATTTCAATTTTAAGAACAAAATTATCATAAGATGGACAAATAAATTACGAAATTATCATAACGTGGAACAGTAGCATGGGCATAAGCCAATTGGCGAGAAAATTCACCATATATTATTTGTAAATATACAGGCGAACCAAAAGACCTTTTAATTTTCTATTACGGACAAAGCCGTGCGGGTACCACTAATGCATAATAATTTAACAACTCAATTAAAAAAGCAAAATAAATGTCAAACTTTTTGAAAGATAAGATTGAGTTTAAAAATTTTACTTGAATATTTGCTGCAAAAAGTTACAACAATAAAGAATACAAGACTTTATAATATTTGAAAACCGCCTAATTCTTGGGTACACTATTTAGAAAATTCACCACATGGAGTCAATATTCGGAACCAATATTCGGCTAAGTCAACATCAACGCTGAGGCTGTAGTTG
>NW_026557950.1:0-54692 GCF_026930045.1 Uloborus diversus | reverse complement strand
GCGTTGTTATTATCTACAAAAAACTTAATAAAACAGAAAATGTTTTTATCTTTTCTCCGAGAGCACTGGTAAGATCTCAAAATGCCTCAAACTTCTTGAAAATGTTAGCACCACTTCCACCATTTCAGTTTCAATTACTTTTACGAAAATAAATACAAAATTAAAAAGAAGAAGAAGTTTAAAGAAAACTTCTAAAACTTAACTCACATTTCTGCCGAAAATAATTAATTTGAAAGAAAGAAACTTTAATCTCAGATATTCTTAAGGGAAAAAAAGAGTTTCTTTTAATGAGTATCATCAGGTAAGATGCTGACTTAGGATTGTATAGCATTGCCGGAACAAGCTAAAGAAAACGACAAAGAGAAAAGTTTTCAAGTAATGGGAGGCATAAGACGCTACTTTATCTTTAGAAATAATTACTGTAAAAAACGGTTTAAAAATTAATTTTAACCAATCTCCCGGGTTTTTTTTTAATTAGCAAGGATTTTCTGAGGCAAGTACTATCGGTGTCGTGAGTACAAGCTATATTTAAAGAAAAAATTTTTTCTTTGTTTTAGGTTACTTTTAAACATGTGGGTTACTTTGCGCCTCTTTATACTTTGTGGTGTGTTTGAAGGGCGTGTTTCCAAATATCGTTAGGTCATTTTTTTCCTTTCTAGAAAAAACGCTATTTTGGTAAACAAAATTCAGCACTAGAAAGACCGAGGGGGACTGCATGGTCCCTCGCGTAGTTTCTTATTCAATAACTCGAATAATATCTGTCAGAGCTTAATGGAACTTTCTAACTTTTCATTATATGACACTATATGAAGGCTCATTTTTTAATCATTTAGTGTTTCATATCATATTAAAGGAAATATTGACCCAATGCTTTGAAAGATGGGAGGGGCCACAGTGGCCCCTAAGCTATTGTACAGCAAAAAAAGATATTTGTTATTTTTTCTGAATCGTTATGGAATAAGAAACCACTATTCATTTTAGTTTCACCTGTAAATTACTCCTTACGTAATCGGTTGGAATTTAAAATTCTATAAACAGTGCCGACTGTTAACCAGCCAAACGGTAACCATTGGTCTTCAAAAGAGAAATTAATTCTACCTCTTGGTGATTAAATATAGAAAAACTAAAAATAGTTATGCATTAAGTTTTAATTTAGTCATAAAAAAAGACGGATCGGGCCTGTAGTTTCACTCAGAAAGAATTTTTTAAAAGAATTCACCAAAAAAAAAAAAAATGCTTAGTGTCCACACTAGCCCCTTCAGTTTTTCAAGGTATAGGGAAATTTAAAGTATTTTTAGTGTTACTATTTGAATTTAAGGAAAACATCTCGTTCATTTGGAAGAAGAGTCCACAATACGAAGAAATGAAATTTTACAGGGGAAGCGTTTGAAGTTGAACTCTCTTTCAAGCAATTTGCATTCAGAAAAGTAAGCTTCCTGTGTCTCCAGTGGTTGATAGTCGAACGAAAAATCTGTCATTGTTTTTCAAAGATGATATCGTCCTTTAAAGGCCTTTAAGCGAAAAAAAAAAAAAGAAAATTAAAGATTTCGTATTGGGACGTTCTTTTTCCAAACGAGCGATACCTTTCCTTGTAATTTATGGATGATAATAACACTAAATTAGACGGTAACACAATCGTGAGAGTGTAGTTATTTTAAATACATAAAAAAAAGAGAAACGACTTAGCCCCTTTCAAAACGAAACTCCTTTTGAAATTAACAAATTACAAAATTGAATAACTTACTTCTATTTGAAAGTAGATCCCCCCCCCCCCTTTTTCGAGCAAACACATCATACATTAAGGCAGTGAGATACAAAACGATGTAAGTGGACAGTTTAAAATTTTGAACGAAATGCGTTGAAAATTCAGATCCTAGATCAGTTTTCATATTTTTTTTTAAATATATCATGCTGTATACTGTCTGTTTTCCTTAGCCAAAACCTCCACCGAGTTTGCGCATGCGTCAAGTCTGCGCTGATTTTAGCAAAATGGGGTTGGAAACCAGAAAGTAAAAGGATGCAAATTTGAAACGTGAAATACCGTAATCTACAGTTCTTCCAAAATAGCGTAGAAAAAGAGAGGTAGCTAGTGCAAGCGGAAAGTGCCCATCCTCAACCATCATGTCTATTTAAAAATGGATTCTATTCCAACGGCTAGTCTCTGCTTTCGAGAGAGGAGGTAGCAGCACTTTAAAGACCTACTATTACTATTTCTCGTCCAAAAACAGAAGATTTACCCTTTGAAATGGTTATCTTCATTTTTTATGTTGGCACTTGCATTCGTTTGCTTCTCACTGCATCAATTCTAGATACACAATTTTAGACTTAATTGTAGGGAGTTAGCTATTATATTTTTCGGTTATTCTGTCTACCGCTTTTTGGAATTTCTGATCTTAACGTTACTGAAAGTGGACGGCAAAGAAAGTTGTAACAATTACTTCCACAGCAAAATGTTTTGATGCAAAATAGTGCTTTCAAAAGAAGAATTGAAGTATCTGTCAGTTTGTGTGCGTATATATATATATATATATATATATATATATATATATATATATATATATATATATATATATATATTATATATATATATATATATATATATATATATATATATATATATTATTTATTTTCGGAATTCAACAAGTGATGCCCCTTGTTTGGTGACACTATAATAAAAAGTAATCGGTGCAAAATTTGAAGTCAATCGGTCAATAATAACACGTGCCCCTAGGACGTTGAACTTTGACACTTTCGAAAATTTTCCCACAAATCTTCGACTTTTTACTTCAGACCCCGAAAATCGTTTCTCCTAGGTTTGCAAATATTTTTATAGCGAGGTAGCACAAAAATTAATCTTTTTAATTACTTCATATCACCTAAAGATTTTACATCGAACAAGAATGAAATAGTGATTTGGAAACTTTACCTTAATCGTACGCCTTTCTCAATGCATCTCAATCGTGTGCATTTTTCTCCGATAGTCTTGGAATGTATGTAAAGTACTAAATTGATTTTTTGACTCATATTTGGTAAATTGATTGGGAAATTCTTTGACTAATTGTGCTCTTCTTTCAGTTGTATCATTCACAACTTTCAGCATTTCAACGATATCTCTTCCCTTTAAATAGCTTCCTTCATTTTGCTATGAATCAAGATCAAATAGAAAAATATCTTTTGGTGTTTGTAACTTATCAAACAGTTTTATTGACTTGTAATTGACTCTATAAAGAGGAAGATCTTTACTAAGAAAGTATTCCAAATCATCTACTGTTATCTGAAATTTTTTATACAGTCATTAGTCACGTCTTTCTTTTCAGCAAGCATTTTTTGGAGTAGTCTTTTCCTATCTTCAAAGTTAATTCCTTCATCCAATACGAACAAAGCTACTAGTTCATCACCTAAGTACCATAGGTGTGATTTATGAATTTTCCAATCACTGTTTCTGCTGCATGTTTGTCGTCATTTTGTACACTGTTAGATTTTTAGACACATTATTTTAAATATCCTAGACTGGGTTGCTGCGAAAAACCATATTTTCATACAACATTATATGTAAAACAGCATTTACGGGTATTCTCTTCATGTAAATTCAAATTAAATTGTTTCCTAAATGTATTAATATTCAAACAATAAATTCTTTTTGTTACCCATCTGGCTCACGGACAAGCTCCAGGTTGTCGAAAACATAACCCAGTCGGAGGGACGACTTCACCAAAAAAATATTATTACAAGTTATGAAAATTCTCTGTAATATTTCTCAATTCCGCTTTCTACGAACAATAGAATGTCATCAACTTCGTCTTTTAGCATTTAAGTGGCATGTGTACTTGATTGAAATGTTAAAAACTCTGAATGATGGAGATCTTTTCACAAAATTTTGAAGCGCTTAAATAATGGAATATCAAGTCTAGAACTAAGAAAGGCAAGAACTTCTTTAAAGACACTCTGCAGTACGATTTCACGTTCATGATGATGGCAATCCAAATGTAATATACCACCGTTCAGCTTTTGCTCTAAAAATTACATGCACAATTTATACGACCGGTATTGTAAGCCGTTGTATCAAACACTACAGCTTGAACAGTTAGCAATAAAGAGCAATCGTCTAAGATATCATATACAACTGAAGAAATAGCTCAGGAATTCTGAGTAGTTGTTACACATTTGGACCTGAAGCTATCACGGTAAGCTATCGGCGTTTTTTTTTCTCCAGTTACATCTTAATGTAGTTTTGTATAACAGTGAATAACTAAAAAATATAAATTTAAATTCATGAAATCTGATTTTACCTCTCTTAAGGGATGTACGATTGATTATAAGGTCATTTGGATTTAAATTTACTGCATCTACATAGGCTGGTAATACATGAAAAGCATATTGGTCCTTAATATGTCACTTGTCTAACATTGATGAAATGCCAGCAGATATCAATAGTTGTCAATCTTTTTTGCGTTGTGTTAGACCAGATATAGAAAAAAGTTTCACAGGTTAGGATCGATACCCATTTCGGTTTCTAAATCTTGTAAATTTCAAGAAGAATTTGATGATAATAAAGAACTATGTACTGAAAAAGAAGACAATTTAAAGTATAGAGTTTTACATTATTCCGATCTGGAATTCTTTTAAATTTATACTTTAGACATGGAAAACAGAGTATATTTTTATGGTACAGAAATCGAGGATTTTTCAAAATTTATATTTTAAGAATGCATAAATATTTAACTATATTTATAACTAAAGAACAGCGAATTAAAATATAATTGCCAATATTTATATTTATAGCATTGAAACATAGCGATCCTATTTGCCACACCTATTACATACACAGAAAATTTTCTAAATAAACACCCCCAAAGCTTGGAGGAGGCAACTTGTTGTTGTCAAAAATTATTCATTAATGGCCTAGGCCATTCTTTAATGGCCTTTAGAATCCCTTGTGTCCATCTTGATGGAAAGAAATGTTCCTCCGCCGCTTGGTTTGAAACGAGCGCGAATAGCGGTATGCCTGTCCCAAGGCCATTGGTGTACATGTACCAAATGTAATATGTAAATTTTTACAGAATGAAAGTGAGATAATGGTTCGTCTGGAAGTAGCAACATCTGTTGAAGTTCAAAATCATTTTAAATATTAAACGTAAGAATATTTTTACGTAAAAATGAGAAAATCCGCTATTTTTTCTTCGAAACTCAAAAAAGGGGGCCCTAGGAGCACGGGTTAATATTCATGGATTGACTTAAAATTTTGCATGGATCATTTATTTGTATAATGGAACAAATTGAGGGGGCTTCGCGTAAAATATCTGTAGCTTCAAAAATAAGGACCACCCTAATATATATATATATCCTGTACATATATATATATATATATATATATATATATATATATATAATATTATATATATATATATATATATATATATATATATATATATATATATATATATATTAGGGTGGTCCTTATTTTTGAAGTTGTAGATATTTTACACGACGCCCCCTCAATTTGTTGTCATTATACAAATAAATGATCCATGCAAAATTTTAAGTCAGTCCATGAATATTAACACGTGCCCCTAGGGCCCCCCTTTTTTAAGTTTTGAAGAAAAAATTGCGGATTTTCTCATTTTTATGTAAAAATATTCCTAGGTTTCATATTTAAAGTAATTTTGCACCTCAATAGATGTTGCTACTTCCAAACCAACCACTCTCTCACTCTCATTCTGTAAAATTTTACGTATTACATAGGGTACATGTACACCAATCACCTTGGGACAGGCATACCGCTATTCGCGCTCGTTTCAAAACAAGCGGCAGGGGAACATTTCTTTCCACCAAGATGGACACAAGGTATTCTAAAGGTCATTAATAAACGATCTAGGCCATTAATGAATGATTTTTGACAACAACAAATTGCCTCCTCCAGGCTTTGGGGGTGTTTTGATTTAGAAAATTTTCTGTGTATTAGGTGTGGCAAATAGGGCATTTTGGTTTCCATGCTATAAAAATAAGTAACGACAACTATATCTTAATTCGCTGTTCTTTAGATATATACTTAAATGTTTATGCATTCTTAATATTTAAATTTTGAAACATCCTCGATTACCCTACCATAAAAATAAACTCTATTTTCCATATCTAAAACATAAATTTAAAACAATTCCAGATCGGAATAATGTAAAAATCTATACTTTAAACTGTCTTCTATTTCAGTACATAGTCCTCTATTATCATCAAATTCCTCTTGCAATTCACAAGATTTAGAAACCGAAATGGGTATCTATCCTAACCAGTTGAACCTTTTTTCTATATATGGTCTACCACAACGCAAAAAAGTTTGACAACTATTGAGATCTGCTCGCATTTCATCAATGTTAGACAAATGCCATATTAGGGACAAAGATGCTGCGCATTTATTAACAGCCTATGTAGATGCAGTAAATTTAAATCCAAATAACTTTATGATCAATCGTACATCCCTTAAGAGAGTAGAAGAAAATCTTCGGGAGGTAAAATCAGATTTCATGAATTTAAATTTAGATTTTTTAGTTATTCCCTGGGATTCAAAGCTACATCCAGATGTAACTGAAAAAAAAACGCCGATAGGCTTACATGATAGCTTCAGGTTCCAATGTTAAACAGCTATTCAGAATTTCTGAGATATTTCTTCAGTTGTATATGATATCTTAGGTGATTGCTCTTTATTGCTAACTGTTCAAGCCGTAGTGTTTTATACAGCGGCTTACAATACCGGCCGTATAAATTGTGCATGTAATTTTTTAGAGCAAAAGCTGAACGGTGACATATTGCATTTGTATTGCTATCATCATGCACTTGAAATCGTACTGCAGAGTGTCTTTAAAGAAGTTCTTGCCTTTCTTAGTTCTAGCCTCGATATTCCATTGTTTAAGCGCTTCAAAATTCAAAAATTACACATACCACTTAAATTCTAAAAGAAGAATTTGATGAAATATTATTGTTCATAGAAAGCGGAATTAAGAAATATTACAGAGAATTCTCATAACGTGTAATAATATTTCTTCGTGAAGTCCTTCCTCCTACAGGGATATGTTTTCGGCAACCTAGAGCTTACCTTTGAGCCAGATGGGCGGTAAAATGAATTTATTGTTTGAATATTTATATATTTAGGAAACAATTTAAATTGACCTTACATGAAGAGATTGCCCGTAAATGCTGTTTTACAGTTAAATGTTGTATGAAGATATAGTTTTTCGCAGCAACCCATTCTAGGCCTTTTAAATTAATATAAAGTCTAGTGTCTAAAAAATCTGCAGCGTACAAAATGATGACAAACATGCAACAGAAGCAGTGATTGAAAAATTCATAAATCACTTATGGTACTTAGGGGATGAACTAGTAGTTTTGTCCGTATTGGATGAAAGAATTAACTTCGAAGATAGGAAAAGACTACTTCAAAAAATGCTTGTTGAATAGGAAGACGTGTCTGATGACTGTATAAAAAATTTCAAATAACAGTAGATTGATTTGGAATACTTTCTTAGTAAAGATCTTCCTCTTTATAGAATCAATTACAAACCAATAAAACTGTTTGATAAGTTACAAATATCAAAAGATGTTTTCCTACTTGATCCTGATTCATTGCAAAATGAAGAAAGTTATTTAAAGGGAAGAAATATCGTTAAAATGCTGAAAGTTGTGGATGATACAACTGAAGAAGGAGCACAATTAATCGAAGAATTTCACAATCAATTTACCAAATATGAGCCACAAAAGCAATTTAGTATTTTACACACTCTAGACTATCGGAAAAAAATGCACACGATTGAGATACTTTGAGAAAAGCGTATGATTAAGGTAAAGTTTCTAAAGCAAAATTTCATTCTTATTCAATGCAAAATCTTTAGACGATGTGAAGTAATTAAAAAAAATAATTTTAGTGTTACCTCGCTTAAAAATATTTTTTAAACATAGGAGAAACGATGTACGGGGTCTGAAGTAAAAACTCGAAGATTTGTGAGAAAATTATCAAAAGTGTAAAAGTTCAACGTCCTAGGGGCACGTGTTATTATGACCGATCGAGTTCAAATTTTGCACCGATTACTTTTTATTATAGTGTCACAAAACTAGGGGGCGTCACTTGTTGAATTCCGAATTTTTTTTTTCCCATATAAATAAGGACCACCCTAATATATATATATATATATATATATATATATATATATATATATATATATATATATATATATATATATATATATATATATATATATATATATATATATATATATTTTTTTTTTTTTTTTTTTTTTTACTTGTCCGTATTTTCCCGGTCCGAGTAGTGCTGCTTTCACCTATTGTACTTTTTACCGTTCCGTTGGCCAAAAAAGTTAACAACTGCTATGTCTGCAACATATGTAAGGAGATCTTGTTGCTGCAAAATATTTTTTATAGATATTACAATTCACATGAAATAATAAATCATTTGTCTTTTTTCCATGCTTTATCAATCATGACTAAACTTTCTTTAGGAAATATTTTTTTTCTTTTTTCCGTAGTCAGTAATATTTTTTCTTTTTACATCCTTAGCTGAAACAACAAAGTCAAACAAAAATAATAATCAAAATATTAGACAATAAACAAAAAAAAAAAGCAGGAAAGGATATTTTAAAAATGCGAAGCATGTAATAACTAACAAGAAATTACGCGCTGATCTTTGAAAACAAGGTAAATATTCCGAGTAGGTAGTTAAGCTTTAAACGTGCTACTTTGCAAAGGCAGACGTATGCTTCCATTCATCACCACAAAGTTTTGAACTTCAGTTCACGATTCACAGGAATCTAAAATCTTCTTTTCAAATGAGTTTTACAGACACTGTTATGGGAAGCTTTAAGAAAGAAAGGGTTTGTATTCGCCTAATGGATGATGTTAGTTCAGATAAAAAAAAAAAAAAAAAGAAAAAAAACCATCACTTGCACTAATGCTGGGAGAGATTTGTGTACATTAGTATTCTTTGAATGCCAAAACTGTATTTGAACTGGATAAAATATTATCTATTCTCATGCACACATAGTGCTTTCGATGTGAAAGCTATGCGGCATAAAATATATTTAGTACCCATGCAAATATATATCATATAGTTTATTTCCGACGCACATGTTTTGTTTTAAACTAGACTGAAAATAAATAGGATACATGCTAAAAAGGGCGGTGTTAATATTTCAAGCTTGCAATTACAATTAGTTAAAACTACAATTGTTTATAATTGCATTTTTTTACAGTTCATGTTATGTAGATGTTGCTACGTTTTTGTTTACTTAACAGACATTATAAATTAAAAGTATGATACACCTTAGGGGTGCAAGATTTTTTATTGCTTTGTTTTAAATTTATTCTTGTAAAAAAAATCCTTATCCTGCTAACTCAATAAAACTGTTTTAACTGCCAGATATTAACTGAGAAATTTCAAACATTTTGGCTCGAAGTTTCGAATAATTATTGTCCTTGTATAGCGCCCGGTACAAATAGTAACATTGCAGTTCGTATTTCATGTATTAGATGGAGTGTTGTTCATTTAATAATCGTATGTTGTCGATTACATCAAAACTTTGAAGTTATATTGATAACGATCTATAATGAAAGTTTAATAGAAACATAGTTACCTATTTTGTCATTGTATATTTTTATATTAATTTCATTTTTTGAAAGCTTCGTCATTTATGCTGAAGTAAAAAACGTCATGGGATATTTACTTTTGTCGTGTTGGACCAAATTTTTCCAGTGAAGTATTCGACGTGGCACGTACTCAACAAGTCGTCAGATGACCCTTGCCGAAATATTGAGTCATCCTGCAGCTTTAAATATACATAATTCTGAAAGCGTTGCCTGTGCTGGATTTTATGCACGGACTGACCTATCGACCATATCCTACGAATGAACCTTAAAATTCGTGCCAGGCGAACTAGGAAGCCTAACTATTTGCAAGAACTATGCAGAATGTTCATGTAGCAAAGCAGTTGAGGTCAGGTGACGTGGCGCATTGCGAACGAAAAAATGTCATCGTTGTTCGAGAGGATGGACCATTAACGGTTGTAAGTGATTTTAACTTACCTGACATATCAGTTGTCAGTCAGATATCAATACAGTTGGTTCATTTGACCCAATCCTAATATTATAGAGCTAATACCAGCCTGCAGAGTGCCTTGTTGATAACTTGCGTCTCATGCCTTTGCAAATGCTGCGCCCCTCTTTAAAAATAACATGATTTTGTATTATTTGAAATCGTGAGTAAACCAAACAAGCCACAGTTTTTTAGCTGTCCAGAGTGCAACCGATACGGCGAGTAACCAAAGGGAGGCGCTACAGGCGATGTCATGTTGGTTGCTAAGGCACTCTAGGTCGGTCTTCTACTGTCATAGCTCATTAAAGCCAAATTCCGCCGCACCTTTTTTAAAGTAGGGGAGTGTTAGGCAAAGTGAAATAGCGTGGCAAAGTGTGATGGTGAAATATTTACTTTGCTTGTAGCGCCACCGAAAGAAAAAAGTGAAAAAAATATGCACCTGAGAATCAAAGTTTGTAAGAATACAAGCATATTTCAAAAATTGATACTCATACTGCAAGATTTTGTAATACGTCAAAAATTAATTTTGTTTTTACTAAATGATAAAGTTTTTGTTTTTTTTTCTACTAATAAAGGCTTTCTAATATTCCAAAATTTCCAAAATTTATTTAGTTAATTTTGGAAATCCAAAATTAACTAAATTCCAAAATTTATTTAGTTAATATTAAGCTTATTTGCATTTTAAATATTTTGCAAGATCAAGTACTTACAGGGCAAAGTGAAATACTTTATTTCGTTTACTCACTCAATCATTTACTAAATTGCTTACGTACTTATTCATTAATTCATTATTTTACATTCCTCCATTTATTAATTCACTCATTTATCAGCTTACTTTCTTATTCATTCACTCTTTGTTAACTACTTAATTTTTCTTCATATTTTAGTTTATTTATTTATGTAATTATTAATGTTTTGTTTAATTATATTTTCAATTATTCATTCACCTTTTTATTTTCCGATTCATTTGATCAAACATATTTTTCTTTTATAACCGAACAAAAAATATTTCATTAGAAAAACACTTTATTTTTTTACATTGCCCCATGAAAAAAAAATGAAAATTTTCTACTTTTTTTTTAGAGACACAAATTTTCTACCAAAAATTAAAAGTAATGTTTTATTACTAGTTTCATTATAAAATACAATGTTTTTTTTGTACTGTAATTTTTTAAATAAATTACTAATCTTAGTTTTGAAAAAGTTAAGTCGTCTTAACCTTTATACTTAGCCCCACGTTCGTTTACATCAGCGGTTCCCAACCTTTTCCCCCATGCGAACCCATTCCAAATTCTGAAAGAAGTTGGCGAACCTCTTGAGCGCTAGGTAATAAGTAACAAGTAAAAAGAAAAAAAAACTGAAAGAAAACAAAGAAAAAAAGAAAAGAAAAACGCGAGCCCTCACACACACACACACACACATAGAAAATAAAATCTGGGAGATTTTTTTTTTAATTTGATATTGCTCCATATTTTATAACAAGAACGAAAACATAACTGCGAAATGTAGAATTAAAAATAATGCTACGAACTAAATTATAGCTAAAAATGGATGCAAAACAAGTTCACCGAAAAATAAACATTGATTATTCTGTGTTGAGCTTCAATCAACTTTGAAAAAAATTTGAAAATGGGATGTTTGTGGAATAAAAAGGCGCAAAAAATCGGCTGAAATTTTTCTGACACAAGGGTACATTTATCTCTTTCACTAAATCAGGCATCAGTTAAAGAATGATCTTTAGAATATCTTTCAGAAAACTGTCTCAGATTAACTAAATTAACTTTTTTCTTCCAGTAAAATGAAAAAGATCTCTAGGTCTTGAAAAAGACTTTGAGTCTAGCCATTTAATAAGGATATACTGTGCACATTAATCGTTTGATTGCTGAAGAATTTTCTTGTAATTATGCTATAAATGCGGAGTAAATTGCGTGTATTAAAAATAATAGGAGCGTCTATTTTTCAACGTACGCATTTACTCTAATTTTTACGCAAAATATAATTTTTGACAAAGCAAATATTTTTAAGCTTACTTACTACAAAAGAAATTTCATACACAAGTTTCATAAACTCCTTATTTACATATAGCGCAAATTAAGTTGCATTGTTAAATTCCGTTGATTTTTTTTTATTGTGTAAACCTCAGTCTGCCAAACTTTCACTTACGAAAATTTTTAAACGTAATTAATTTTTCATACTTCCTGTGGTATTTTTGGGTTCCTAGCCGTTCTTTCTCTTTTTCGACAATAAAGCTCGAAGTAAATTGTAGTCTATGTAGTGTGAAAACATAGCAACAAACAACAACGTGATCTCATTTCTACTTTTGAATTTGGCTCGACGCAAGAGAAGATCGATAGCTTTTCGTCGGACTCAAATGGTAAAGGAACTAAACATCAAAATATTTGAGACGCTCGTATATGCTCCATTAGAGTGTTTTCGTCAAGTAATGTTTTTGTACTAGAGAAAAATAAATAAAGATCACAAAAATTTGCTTGAAACCGCTTGAACATGAGATTTAATCAGAAACTGGCAGAGTCGTTAAAACTCCGCCTTTACAATATTTTTTTCGTGAACTCCCTGAAAACCTCTCGCAAACCCCCAGGAATCGCGAACCATCGGTTGGGAACCGCTGGTCTACATGTCCGTCGTACTTTCCACCTCAATTCGTGTGGTCATTTCAATCCGTCTGATAACACTGGCAATTTTAAGCGCATGTCATTGGTCTCGCTCATTCAAAGCAGGTGGTCAGCCACTGCATTGCTAATCGTAGATGTTATAGCTGAGAGTAGCTCGGAATATTTTGAAAATTAGTGTAATCAAAATGGAATGTTCCACGCATCAAACTTCAACTATCACTTGGAGCTCTAGAGATATAAGTTCTCCGAGGCAATTAGAGACTAAATTATCTCACAATTAACTTAAAGATGATATACATATGAAAGAAGCTGTAATTAATTTGGGTAAAGGTCTTTTGAAACCTTTTTGCCATCAAAAGGTAAAACTTAGTTTGCACAAGAAATAAAGTGAATATATATATTAATCAAATGAAAACTGTCTGACCACGGATTATATGGAAATGCAAACATCCGGTTTACAGGCGGAAATGGACGCATCTATTAGTTTTTAGGGATCTCAGCTTCTGCAGATGTATGTCATTCTCTAAATTAAGCAGTCTCATTCAAATGAGAGGAACACGAGCATCAAATTTATACTATTCCCCCTCATTCAGATAGACTAGTCTTAACTGGTAGTTGGCCAATTCTATGCAATCCGTGGTTGAATAGTATTCGTGTCTTCAGAATTGTTAGATATCTTTATCTAATATCTTGTATTTAATTAAGAACTTTGTGCAATTCTATATGAAAGACGCATAAATGATATTTGGGGTGTTTAGGAAGATGTAGCAAACTTTTATGTCTTCCTTTGAAAGAATACTGCTTAAAAGCTTGTCATAATTTATAAAGCAATATCTGCTGCAGTTTACGATGCCTTTAAGTAGTTATGGTAAAATTTAAAAGTAACATTCCTAAAACAATTGAAAATTGTTTTCAAATGAAACTTGATAGCTTCACCTTAACAAAAACAGATCTTTTCGTAAAATTAAGTAATTTGATGAGAGTATCTCTTTACAAACTTTTTGAGAACTTTAAGACTCTTTAATTTCGAAAATGACCCTCGTAGAGAAACCTTAAGCATCCACGATCCATGTATTATTTAGACAAATGCTCTTTACTTCAACAAAGCATTGAATGTTGTGTTTCTAAAAGACCCAAAATGGATCGAAATAAAACTAGAAACAATTCAACCATCATCAAAAAACATGACCTGATCCTTTTCTAAGTTCTAAAGTATATCCTTTATGTCTTAGGATGGACTGCAGTTCTTACAAGACGATAGAAAATGTTTTTTATTTCTTTGAATTGTTTTTCTGGGAACTAAATCGCTTTCTTGTTGAAAATGGCCAATGATGCAGAATGCATATTGGTTATATATATATATATATATATATATATATATATACACAGCAACTATCTTCCATTAGCGTAATATGGTACAATTTAAAAAGTATATTATATCGTTCCCATAAGAGTGTTTATTGCATTTTTTAGGGTTATTTATCTAAACATTGGAATAAGTTTATGAAGTAATATCAGTATACTTCTTAAAAGTTGTGTCGGTATTTTTCTTGTTACTTTTATACAAATTTCGTACATGCGCTACACTTAGATAAAAAAATAAAATTATTGGGGGGGGGGGGGGGGAATAAGAAATTGTTAAACGAAAGATCAACTTCCTAAACTTAAAATTATACTTCACATTAAAAGCATAAAGCATATTTACAAGTGAAAAATAGTAATATTGTAGCCAAACGTTTTAAAAAATTTAAACTAGTGTAAGTTCAAAATTTAAATTCATTCAGGTGCATCTGGCGTTTATAAAAGCAAAATATTAAAATTTTGATTTTTGTGAACCTCTTGGGTAAATTTTGGATTTTTTTTTTTGTAGTTCGCGGCCATCTACGAGTGTGCAGTACCAAAAGCATTTGTCTTCATATTTGGAAAAACGAGCTGATGTGAGCATCACATGACTTCCTCTTACTCCAATTTTAATGTCATTTTAACACTATTGACAATTTTAATGTGATTCAATAGTTTACTCTCTAAATATCACCACCAGTGGACAAATTGAAACCAGATTAAAAAAAATTAATTTGAATTTTGACATCTTGAATTCAAGTTATGGTTTTCGCAATAACGAGTGTGTATGTAGGTGTGTGTGTTTCTGTGTAGGGCGTATGTGTATGTGTGTGTAGGCACGTGTGTTTGTGTCTGTGTGCTGGCATAAGTGTGTGGGTAGTTGTGTGTATGAATGTGTGTGGGGGGGGGGTATGTGTATGTGTGTGCAGGCATATGTGTTTGAGTCTGTGTGCAGGCATTAATGTGTGGGTAGATGTGTGTATGTGTTTGTGTATGTGTGTGTGTGTTTATGCGTGTGCTTGCGCGTGTGTGTAGTTGTGCGTGTATGCGTGTGTGTGTAGGACATGGATGCCACCCGGAGACGGCTTTCGCTATAGGAGCAGCATCGTGAGGACCCGGTCGACGGTGATGGTGCGGAGGGTGGCGGTGGAAGAGGAGCGGCGGTGGAAGCGAGAACAATAAGCAATCGTGATTGTTCAAAAAAAAAAGCGCTAAACTTGTCGTCAACTTGGCGATAAAAATTGGCAACCAAAAGACTGGCGATCTATCGCCAAGTGTCCGCCATATCATAACACCACTTGAGTATAGATCGAAATTAAAAATGATTCCTCCCACCCAAAAAAGGGTGCAAAAAGACCCCTGTCGAAACCCTTGAATGCAATCAAAAGGAGTGGTGCACAACTAGACCCCACTAGTCTACGTACCAAATTTCAAATTTTTAGGACATACCGTTCTTGAGTTATGCGACATACATACGCACATCCGTACATACGGACATCCGTACATACACACATACGCACATCCGTACATACACACATACGTACATACGGACGTCACGAGAAAAGTAGTTGTACTTAACTCGGGGAATGTCAAAATGGATATTTCGAGTGTTTATACGTTCTTAGGTATTTATCCGCGTGTGGGCGGGTTGAAAAAAAAAAAAACTCAACATTAATTCGCGGGTGAGCAAAATGGAAATTAAGGCTGGATTTTGGGTGAAATTTTTTTCGCGAATACAATACTTCCTTCTTTGTAAACGGGAGTAAAAAATCCTGAAAATCCATTTGGCGATATCACACTTTAAAAAGCCACGAGAATTTAAAGAACGTCACGAAATAAATTAATGTTACAAGACATTTTAAGTTATTATATGCGAATGGCGAAGTTTAATAGGCCTAAAACAACGTACAAAAATGTTTTTTTTTCCCCAAAATCGGCAGGGGAGGGGAGAGATTAAGGAGTAATATTTTTTCTCATCTTACTAGTAATTATATTCTTATCCACGTATTTGTAAAAATAACTCTTAGTAATAAGAGCAAATATTTGTTTTTAATAACTTTTTCAATATTTAACTTAACCATGATTGTAACTAATTTAATATGAACAATTTAGTAGCATGTATCCAGTTCGTACCGACCAAATTTAGCTACGTAATATATTTTTGCAAAGATTATAAATAACATGCTGAACGCTAAAGAAGGAAAAAGAAAAGTTTGTTAGATTTTGTGATTGAACTTATTTTTTGACACAATAATTTAAAGTAAATTCCTGTAATCCAAAGAACATTTTCGAATGATTTACCGTTCTGTTGTCCCAATTTCGTCTGAAGTGTTACAAAACTAGCAAAATACAGGGTATGAGCGCGTGATTGATGTACTTCGTCAATATCTTCCAAAATCGAGAACATTTATCCGAAAAAAAAGGGTTATCCTGAACTATTAAACTAAAATGCATCAGGATGAAAATGATGCTTTTAGTGGTAATTCGTCTGTCTTTGTACTGTTTGTTTTTCATATGAGGTTCTCAATTCACATATATTTCTTGTGTGTTACGACCTTTAGGAAAGTTTCGTAGAGATATTTTGTAAATGACTATTTTGGTTGAAATTCTTTTGATAATTATCAATACAAATACAAAATAAGTCATCAAAACTGACTTTTTGAGTGTAGATCATAACCGCAATTTGATTTTTTTTTCAACAGTAAAATCGTCAGCGATATTTCGTAGAAATACTTAACTCAAAATAGCCCATTGCTATTTTTACTTCCTTTTACAAAAAAGGAAGTATTGTATTCGCGAAAAAATTTTCACTCAAAAACCGACCTTAATTTCTATTTTGCTCACCCCGGAATGAATGTTGAGTTTCTTTTTCGACTCGACCACACGGGGATTTATGCCTAAGAACGTATAGACACGCGAAATATCCATTTTGACGATTCACGAGTTAGTTACAACAAGTTTTCTCGTGATATCTGTATGTACGTATGTATGTGCGTATGTGTGTATGTGCGGATATGCGTACGTGCGGATGTGCTGATTTATGTCGCATAACTCAAGAACGATATGTTCTTAAAAGTTGAAATTTGGTACGTAGACTCCTAGTAGGGTCTAGTTGTGTACCTCTTCTTTTGGTTGCGTTCGGGTGTTTTAAGGGGGTCTTTTGCCCCCTTTTTGAGGGGGGGGGAATCATTGTCAATATCGATGTAAACTCAAGTGGTGTTATAATTTGTCGGACACTTGGCGATAGGTCGCCATTCTTTTGGTCGCCAAGTTTTGTAGCCAACTTGGCGACAAATTTGGCGGATTTTTTTTTTTAAATCTGGTTTCAATTTGAACACTGATGGTGATATTTAGAGAGTTAACTTTTGAATCACATTCAGATTACCAATAACGGGAAAATAACATTAAATTGGAGTAAAAAGAAGTCATGTGAGGCACACATCAGCTCGTTTTTACTTATTTTTGGATAGGTGAACGTTATCTAGTTAAAGTGCAGTTTTTTTAGTAAAGCTCGTAAGGAAAATACAGAGCAGTGAACCCTTTGTTTTTTACTTCTTTTTACACAGTAAAAGGAATTATTGTACTTGCGAAAAAAAATTCCCCTAAACTTCGGCCTAATTTTCCATTTCACTCATTCCCGAACGAATGTTGAGCGGCTCTTTCAACCCTACCGCGCTTGCAGCTATGCCTAAGAACGTATGAACGCCCATTTCACCTTCCCCAAGTGAATGACCACAAGTTTTCTCGTGACGTCTATTTGTACGTATGAGCTTTGCGCAGATGCAGTGCCATCGCCAATGAGGTTCTACCGAGGAGTGACTCTTTCTAGTTTAAAACGTTTCCCAATACACCGTCATGTCGACGTAAAATAGCAACAGCATAGGCAATTTTTGGAAATTTTCACGATTTGGGGGGTATGATTGTACGTATGTATGTACGTATCTCGCATAACACAAAAACGGTATGTGGTAGATAGTTAAAATTTAGTGTGTAGACTCCTAATGGGGTCTAGCTGTGCTCCTCCTCTTTTTGTTGTATTCGCTTGTTTCACAAAGGAATATTTTATACTTTTTTGAGGGAAAATCAGCATTAATAGCAATGCAAACCCAAGTGATATTATAATTTGGCGGCGACTCATCTCATTTCGTGGAATGCAGTCACTGAATATGAAGGAAGAAGAGGCGATATTTTTTCATATATTATTTGCCAATGATAATTGGTTGGTTCCCACTTTTACCATTATTTACATGGTTATTTTACAACTTCCGGTCCAATTTCTAAAAAGAGTTCGGCAAAAATGTACCAATTTTCAAAATTAGCAAGAAAGTAGTAATAGCCTAAAAAGCAAAGCGCTTTATTTTTTTTGTTGTTGTGTGCCAGCTAGGCTGGCAATTAGGGGCGCGCTGCTTTACTTTTTCAACTGTACCGTAATTTGGTGTGAAGTCCGACTTCCACAGTACACACATGCCATATGAACCCGTTTATGCGGTAGGCAACTAATAGCACAACAACACATTCTCACATAAGAAAGACAACGACAGGAAATAGAAAGTATATCCATGCCGAGTCGGGATTCGAACCCGGTGCGTCCCCGTCGCAGTCAGATTCCTCTGACCATTAGAAAGAGCGGGCGAACGCACATAAGATGCTAAATACGCACATGAGATGTTTCCAACATAGCGTTATCAGTAGTAAACATGTGCAAAAAGAAACTTTTCGGAGACTTTTCAATAAAAGTTTAAGATGCACTTAAAATACAAGCTAAAAACATATGAGTAACAGCGTTACCCGTGTGCAAAACTTAAATGAAATCGACAACGGAAATCAATTAGTGTGATTTTATAAAGGGTGATTTAAAATTGTTTTTAAGAAATAAAGTGAACGTTTATTTTTGAAAAATCATGTTGTGTAAGACAGGGTTGATCATTAAAAAATATTAATATTGTTTAAACATTTACTAGAAAATCGTTCGGCAAGGTAGGACGGGTGAAAATTGCTACTACTTTGGTGCCTGTTTGTGATATATTGCTGGTTGAAATTTTAACGCTAACTCCAGTGGATTAACCCTAAGCTCTAGCAGATAGCGTTCAATGTTGACCCCTGTTCCGTTTCTTCATTCTCCTGAAATAACAGATTTACCAGAAAAACAGTTAAGTTATCGGATCCCGTTCAGCCTTGTAAAAATAAAGCATTTCCTTGAATGTCAAACATTATGAAACAAAAAAAAAATCAAATTATCATGCTATGGCGCGAGTTTCATTGTTGGGGACGTCAAGACCGTTACTCGATCACTGAATTGACAATTATATACATAAGGATTGTTAAGTAAATCTTCATATTAATTCTGCAAATGTGATACTCCCCTAATTAGAGCTATGCAGCATCAGTGAATTTATTCTGTTTTTTGTTGTATTAAAATATACTATTTTGTTTTGTTTTCATTTTTCTCGATAAATCAACGTCTAATAAAGTTTCTTCCGATATATTCGCCTCATGCATTTATATAATTTGACTACTATTTCGTGATTCATTACAATTTTTTACGAAACATATTATACTCTGATCACGGAAAAGATAGACTGAGTGTACAGAAACAGGCTGCAAGTAAGTTTGCCAATATGGCCTCTTTCTCGGGTTTTCTCTTTAATAAAATATAGATAAGCAAACAATATTCGCATGTTCTGTCTGATTGGCACCAATTTGTTTTTGGCAACGTCCAAACGACGTCGCCAAATGGCGGATTTCTTTGTTTTTATCTAGTGTATATTTCCCACGAACGCAGTATAGTTAGATATTACGAATAATATCCAAGATTTCAGATAATGAGAACTATTTATATTGTTTTAATAATATCGAATCGTTTTCTTTTTCACAAAATATATTTGTTTTGGTTTAAGATAATTGTTTTAACTTTTGAGAAGAAATGTTTGAAATAGTTCAAAGCCTTTACCAATAGAGAGAGAGAGAGAGAGAGAGAGAGAGAGAGGAAGAAGAAATTCATCGCGGAAAAAAAATCCAAGATTGTTGGGACAGCAAGGACTTGTTTATCTTTAGATAATCAATGTAAATCGTATGTTTTCTTTTATTTCCCTGCAGCACTTAGTTTAAACTTCATTTTCGTACTGTAAATGTATGCGTGCTTCAAAAGTATTTTTGACCTCTATCCATGGCCTACTAAGTATTAAACTGATTATGTGATTACGCTAGCAAATAATTCACTTTTATGAAATAATTAGGATTATTTTTTACCCTAAAAAACTTAATTTACTTGAAAAAATATTTAGTAGATTTCTTGTTTTTAATTTTTAAAATATTTGTAATCCCCCTTACTTCTAGCCGGATAAATTTATAATATTATTGTTGTTTCTTGAATCCTTTTGTTCAGCTTGGTTAATTGAAACGTTATTTTATAATATTGATCGGTAAATTAGGCGATAAAAATAAATGAGCTTGATAATTCTCATTTTTTACGTGCCATATTATTAAGCGTCACATAGTAATAACCCTACAACTATGTTTTTTTTAAATCTCTTGTTTCCAGCGGCATTCTTTTATAAATGACATCCTTACTAAACATGCTTTTGTTTAAAATTTGTTAATCACCCCGCATGAAACCTGGCTCTTTAAAGTCGTAATGTTACCCTAAACAAAGATTTATTTTTTTTGTCATTTCCGGTATTGTTTGAGTAATTTAAGTAATTACAATAAGGACAAAAATGATTTAATCACAAAGTCGAATACAAAAGAAAATAATGTTCTTAATCAACTGAAATATATTCATTAAACGGACATTACTTCATAATTGAGATAATTGTTTCTAATGAAAGATTTCATTGATTAGGCATTATAAAAATCAGCTTCTGCATGAAAAGGGGTGCGTCATTTTCGTATATTTCCGAGATAAATCTCGTGCAATTTCAAAAAAGATAAAGGTTAACCCAATGCTTAGTTAATTCATCTTCCGATTTTCCCCATCAGATGAAAACTTAGAAAGCTGATAAAAAGAGAACAAAAAATCTCGTGGGAGGAAATAGTCCCTTCGCACATTATCTGAAAACATTTTTCATCGATTTATTGACTCAATGAAACAAGAAATTAAAAAATGAAGCCTGAAAAATGAAGAAAAATTCGAGGGCATTAAAAAATGGCGAAGAGAATGCTGAGGCGTGGATGGAAGGTGATATTGGTATCGCTACACAATAGGGAAATAACATTATCGGATGTTGTAACGATCGCTAAAACAATGATACGTTAACTGGAAAATGAGAGTGAGAATTTACTGACGCAGGGTAAAAAAAGATTAACTGAAATTTATTTGTCCTTACTGCATTAGTGGTGCAAGTTTGGTTCTTCTTTTTCTTTTTTTTTTGGACAAATATAAATGGTTGTATTGTACTATTATCGTCTTTAATAACATGCAAAACTGAACTCTCTTCATTTGTCGGCACGTTCTATTACATGTTGAGTTCGCACTCTTTTACGAAAGTATACAAAATTTCAAAAATGAATTTATTTTCCCATTCAAAGAATGATTGACAAAGTTTAACTCTGAAACTGAAAGACGCCTAAGCTCACTAAAGGTCCAAAATAATACATCCTTTTAAAGATACTGTTAAATCGCGTATGATGAATTTCGTTTAAACCTGTAAATATATTGGAAAAAAAAATGTGAGCTTTTTAAAAAAGGGCGAAGAAAATGCTGACGAGTGAATTGAAGGTGGTAGAGGAAGGTCGCCGTGTCAATGAACCACACCACAGTTCTAGATTTTTTTAGAAAATAAATGCAATTCAAATTTTACGTTAACTATAGGAACAATTTCTCTTTTGATAATAATATTCATTTTCATTAAAACTATACACATTAAAGAATGAAAATAAAAAATAAGTATTTTGGCATGTTGTACATTCATGGCAAACGGTGGACCATCAAGTTTCCATCGATGAACCACATTCTCAAATTAGAAAAAACAGGCGATGAATAAAGTCTCTAAATAAAAATAAGTTACAAAAAAAGAGGTTTATTTTCGAAAATGTTTTATTTTTGGATAAGAGGAACATTAAAAAAAAAAAAAAAAAAAAAAAAAAAAACAGCACTCACACAACACATACAGTGGCTCCCAAAAGTCTTCGTACACCTACGACTTTCAACGAAATAGGCCCCAATCCATTGGTTAGAATTAATATTTCGGAATAGGTATTTAATTTAAGATCTATGATCAATTTCTAACAAAATTACATGAAAAGTTTTTTAAAAATATTAAAACTTAATTTTTTAAAAATCAAAAGCCAAAAAGTGCCGGAAATTTTATCTCACAAAAGTCTTCGTACGCTTTATAAAATGTCTATATATTATTCAATAATCTAACTTTTGATTAAGTTATTAATTAGTAGAATATCATACAGTATTCATAACACCTTTTAAACGTCTGGGAATAGATTTCATTCTTTTTATATCTTTTTTTTTTTTTTTTTTTTTTTGCGTAATTTCTGAGTAAGTGTTCAACCACACTTCAAGTCTTACTGTTTCTAGGTCTATTTTCGTTTTAAAGCCCTATTTTCGTAATCTAGCCTCCAGATATTTCTAAATACGTTACATTAAGTTAAAATCTGGAGATAGAGGGGGTATTTTCTAAACTTTAGGACGATTTTCGAGACATTAGACGCAAACGTTGAAATCCGTGTGCTTCTTATCGTTATCTTGATAAAAAACAAAGTTGTTTCCAATAACCAAATTTTTGGCTAAGAGTTCAAAATTGGTTTTTTAAATATTTAAAGAAACAATATGATTCATTATTTCATCAAAAAATTACAAACTACCAAGTCCTGATGCTGATGTGCATCCTCACACTACACAGCAAATAATCGGTACACATTTGAAACTCTTTAAGTGTTCCAGTTGCCTGAATATGTGCTAAAATGTATTTCGAATGTGTTGTGTACAAAGAAATGAAGCTGAAATGTTTTACTAATCCGTTCCGTTATAAAGAAAACGTTCCAAAAGTGCACCGAATGTGTTTTGCTGAGAATCTCTATTCAACCGAAGTTTGGGAATACACTTGAGAACACATCGCGCGCAGATTTAAGAGTGCTTGTGAAATCACTGCTTTCTTAGCTACGCTATGTTTGTAAACAATCTGGATCGGCCGCAATCATTTTCGTGATGTTTTTGAATGCTCAAAAGGTACGCCACTTTCCTTTTTTATGTTCATTGCAGATAATTTTTGTATTTGTACATTTACTGAGTTTCATACTTTTTTTTTAAATAAACTACTTTTGTTTGAAATAATTTACCATACCGCTTAAGTTTTTAAATAAAACGAAATCCTGTGTTTCAAAACTGTGTAGTTACGTTAAGACTAACGTGTTACGATTCTAATTTTGAAACATGACGATTGATTTAGGGCTCCTGTCCTTATCTTTCGATTTAGAATTTTTTAAGAGCATCGGAATTAGAGGTTTAAAAAAGGACTCCTAAACTACGGGTGTTGACCCAAAAACATTTCTAATGAAGGTCGAATGGCATTTCTTACACCGTTCAATTTCAATCTTAAAAAAAAAGCATCTCTTTCATCTATATGCTTTTTATAAGTTCTGTCATCTACTTTTTGTTATTACAAATAGTTCAGGTAATTTTATTTTTCTGGTTAGCAATTTTTTGATAGGTTAGTATTTTTGCTTAAAAACATCCCATAAGATCGATCATCTTGTGCACAACTTTTTGGTTTAACAAACCGAAAAAGAATGAATCGCTGGAGGTTCTGCGGCTTAGATTAGGTTAAACTTGAATATGATCAAAATCTACCACAATAGTATGAATAAGATTCGAACCTAGGTCCAGAGATCAAGATTCTTCTAAGTAATGATGTTTGACAAAATATATTGTCTAATGTTTCATATCAATCAATTTTATCTTGAATTTTGAGGTTAAAATATTGCGTACCATTTAGCATCTTATTTACGGATAATTAATTTTAGTATCTGTTGCAGTAAAAAAAATCATGAAATTTGAGTTTCATGATGGATGTTTTGCAGAAATGCCAAGCAAAGTATTATTCGAATGAATAATCTGAGTTCAAAACATTAGCTAAAAACCCTATTAAGTATCTTAGTCAAATTTTTGAAATCATTAAAGCAATTAGAGCAAACAGGAAACCTGATATAAATGTGCGTTTTGAGTACGTACAATACATGTATCGGGTCTCGTGTTCTTAAAAATGGGGTCATGACACAAAAATAGTTAACACCGCTAGTTCAGAAAAAAATCCTTTTTCTTTAATCCAACTTTTTAATTTGCCGTGTGATAAAAAACATATGAATAAAAAAATTCACCCTTTATTTCTTTGAAAAAAACCTTTAGTCTTTTGTAAAACAGGTACAACCTGATAACGTTAACACAAAAACATTTTTTTTTTTTAACCATGAAAAGTTTCATGAAAGACTTAGTAAAAATTGTTGGATAACTAAACGTGATGTCTGTTGCTATGTAAAAACTATTTCAATTGTAATTTAGTTGTTATATGTTCGATCACATTGAGAGATAGATTCAGGGTGACCACAGACTGAGGAAACAGGAAATATCAGAAATTTTTCTGAGAAAAATGCCGAATTCAATATTAGTAACGCAAGTTTAAGCCATTTTTACAGTTCTGGAAAGGGCGTAGGGAGATCTCCCTCGGAGATTTATCCAGTATAAAATATGTTTAAGCTGTCTTTGATTATGTAAAGATGGGGAAAAGTATGGAGAAGGGGGAAGGATACCTCTAGGAAAATATGTAAGAATGCAGTTTTAAAACTGTGCATTTAGGGCATTTTTAAGGAACTTTGGGTTTTATTTTCCGGGGTTCATTTCAGCTGAAAATATTTTGAAACTAAAGTGTTAAAAACATTTTTGTAAGGTAACTTGAGGAATAAGGGTATTATTAACCACAATAGTTCGAAAACTTTTTTTTTTTTTTGAAGTATAGTTCAAAGCTATCTTTGTTGATGTTAGAGGAAGGAAACTCTGGTTGGAGGGGGGGGGGGGTTTGGTATCCGGAAAATTACAAGAAGGGTATAATGAATAACAAAAAGATAATGAATCAATGAACGAATACTTAAATAAATAAAATACTTAATGCATGAAAAAAATAAATAAATTACAGTATAAAATAGTGAATGAATAAGAAAATGGGTGAAGGCATGAATAAATAAGTGAATTAATGAAGGAAGGAATGTAAATAAATTAATAAATGAATCCGTACGTGATTCTGTAAGTAATACTGCGCGGCAAAAAAAAAAAAAAAAAAAACCTTCAAAATGCTTCTGACATTTCGTCGGCTGATTCTTATGTAGAATGACCCCCTGAATCGGAATATGATCTCCATTTTTCCTATACGTACAAATTTTTTTTTAAAGGACCCCCCCAAGTTTTTTTTTTTTTTTTTTTTCAATTTTCTTTAGTTTTAGAGCAATTATTATTTTTTTTGGAGGTGAAAGGAGCTTTATATTAACTGCTAACATTGTTTTGATGGGCAAGAGAGGTTCAAAGTTCAAGATCATGGAAACCGATCGCAAAAAGGGGGACTTGGGGGGGGGGGGAGTATAACCTCTCAAAATAAAAGAAAAATCACGAAAAACGATCTTTTTATTCTGATTTTTCGAAGCAGAATGAGAGCATAAGATTAAGCTTCTATGACTCCTATGTCCAAAAAAATGTTCGCGACGTAAAAAAAAAATATCATGTGAATGTCGCACGTTGCATACGAGTTGAATCTCAGGTCTTCATTCAAAAAGGCATTCCTCTGGCTGATTTCTATGTAAAATGACCCCTATGACCCCTTGTTTCCAAATACGACCATCTTTCTCCTATCACACCCCCTTTTTAGAACCTACCCCCCTCTTCTCCCCCGCCATTTTTTTATTTGAAGGGAGAAAAGAGCATTACAATAACCACAAACATAATTCTGAATGATTAGATATGTGCAAAGCTCAAAATGTTATGCATATGTAGCAAAAAGGAAAACAGGGGGGGGGGCACCCCTCCAAACACACTGTGCAGAAAAAATTCCTCTCGAATGCTTCTGAGGCTAATCCGCCTGATTCTAATGCAAATTTACCCCCTGAATCCAAAAATGATCGTTATCCTCCTACATGTACCGATTTTTGTATAACTCCCCCCCTTTTATTCGGGGGGGGACAAGTTTTTTTTTTTTTTTTTTTTTTTCTATATATGCACAAGATTTTAGAAACTTTGCACATCTCTAGTCATTCAAAATAATGTTTACAGTTATTGTAATGCTCATTTTCCCCTCAAAATTTAAAACAATAAATGGTTCTGAATCAGGGGAGGGGGGAAGTTCTAAAAAGGGGGCGTGATGGGGCGAAAGATGGAACCCCTTGGAAACAAAGAGTCATTTTATATAAGAATCAGCCAGAAGAATATCGATTTGAATGAAGACCTGCGATTCAACTCGTATGCAACGTGCGACATTCATAACATTTTTTTACATCGTGAAAATTTTTTAGGACATAGGAGTCATAGAAGAGAGACTTATACTCTCATTCTACACCAAAATGTTTTTACAAACATCTTTTTTAAAAAAGCAGAATAAAAAGATCGTTTTTCGTGATTTTTCCTAATATTTGGGGGGGGGGGGGTATACACCCCAAGTCCCACCTTTTTTGCGATGGGGTGTCCATGATCTTGAACTTTGAACCTATCTTGCCCTCCAAAACTATGTTAGCAGTTAATATAAAGCTCCTTTCACCTCCAAAAAAAAAAAAAAATACTGTAAAACTGAGGAAAATTGAAAAAACTTGGGGGGCATTTAAAACAAATTGGTACGTATAGGGAGAAAACGGAGGTCATATTCGGATTCAGGGGGTCATTTAACATAAGAATCAGCCGACGAAATGTCAGAAACGTTTTAAAGGTTTTTTTTTTTTTTGCCGAACAGTGTAATTGAGTAAGTAAACGAAATAAACTATTTCACTTTGTCCCATTCACCTTGCCAATGTTAGAAATACAAGTAAGCTTAATATTAGCTGAAAAAAGTAAAAAATACCGCATTAAATATTAGAAGGTCTCAATTAATATTTAAAAGAATGTTAGTAACAATAGTTTTATCATTTTATTCTTACAAAAATAATTTTTGACTTACATCAAAATATTACAATATGAATGTCCTTTTTTGAAAATTGCTATTATTATCATTAATTTTAAGCTCCAGATGTATTTTTTTCCTAACTGGAATAGAGTACATGTAATATTATAACTATATTGTAGCACAAGATTGTTGGCAGTAAAAGTAATTATTTCACCATTTCACTTTGCCCCACATTCCCCTACAGCCTACAAATAAATGTATAACGTATTGCTCGTTGTGTTCTCGTAACTAAGCGTATGTTTGTAAAAAAAAAAAGGCTTTTTCTTATTTTTTTAGGTAATGGTTTACCCGGTTCTAGAAGAATGATAGTTTCAAGCAGTGTTATGTACATTTTTTAATGTGCATGTATAAAGTTAAATAAATTCATTTTAAACATATTGTGTTTAATAACTAGATAAGTTTGATAAACTCAGTTCAGTGTTATGTGCGTAAGTTTGAAACATAAATCCCATGCGTATTTGAAATTTAGCTGCATTAGTTAATGAACTTGATATTAACTGTCTGATTAAGTTAGACCTGAATGTATGGCATTTAGTTGCCATCTGGAGATTAAATGCCATACGATAGAAGCTAAAAAGAGTACTCAATCAGTCACGTCTTAAGAACCGAAACGGCCACACAGTTTTTGCACCAATGAGTTTTCATACACAAATCATTTCTATTTTGAAGCAATTAGTTTGCAATGTAATAACAAGCTCAACCTTAGTATTACATGTTGCATTTCAATCAATAATAAAAGCCATTATTAATTTCAGGATCCAAACCGCACCCCTAAAAAACAAGCACAAAACTGGAAGCTTATACAAAAGGTTTGTACTCCTCTTTGGCGGGAGGGGGGGGAGGGGATAGAAAAAAGGCAAATGAATGGAATTTCAGTTAGATCTCATACGGTAATACCTTTTCCACAGCTCATGTTTTAATGTAGTACATTTTTTCCTCATTCAAGAAATAAATAAATGTTTTGAATAAAGTGGCTACTAATGGTAAGAAAAGGGCTACTAAACTGAAAGTGTATGCCAGCCACTGACGACTAAGTAATTTTTTATTTATTTTGTTTTTTGCGAACACTTTTCTTCCTTATGCAAGGAACTAAAACTAAAAATAACTAATTGATAATTGTCAGTGCCGGATATACCATTTTTTCGAGCTAGGGCAAATCTTGAAACTGATGCTCCTACTCATTCTCCTTCAAGTTTTATATTGAGTTTCAACGAACCCCCCCCCCCCCACGGAAATAGAACAAATTTGTTGCCCCCCAAAAATTCTCACGGGGGCAAGGGTGCCAATTCCCCCCTTCGCCCCCAGATCCAACACTCATCGTTTTAGTTAATATTCAAGGAAATAATTAGTCATTAAAGAATTCCACTGCACTTACATTTTTAAAAGAACACAACTAATGTTTAAGGTCATTGATCAGATACCAAGCAATAGATCACTGATTAGCAAAGTAGCACAAATTCAAACAATGAAGGCAAATTTATTTTGATCTTGAGAAATTAAAATTTTTGAAAATGAAATTTATGAAGCAACAAACTGAAGTTATGTGAGCCTTTGTTTGTACACTTTTGATTACTTTTTACAGTATGGATTAGCTTTGAAAACTAAAATATGGAAATTAATATTTTAAATATATGCAGTTTCTGTACTAAGTAATATTGTGCACTACATTTTCCTGCTACCCTTTTATTGGTAAACATTGTTCGTGTGCAATTCTTCTGTAAGCTATTCAATTATCTTGGAAATATCATTGTATTTTAAATTTTCATAGTAGCTATTCTGACTAATAATTAGATTCATCCAAAGCCTAAACCATCATCAACCTGCAGTCTCAAAATGAACACGAATTTTGTGCATATTTATAATTTCTAAAAGCTACTTTTATATTTGTGCGGTAGGTATCCTCGGATAATATTAGTGCGAAGAAATTGTTCTAAAACGCATTCTAGAAACTGTGCCTGTATATGTGTCACAAAATGTTCAGTGAAGTGTTCAAAAACGTGTCTTTAACGCGATCCTATAAGTGCTTAAAAAGTGCGCTAAAAAGAATGCTGAACTAAATATATGTCCCGAACTGTGTTTCTAGAAGTGTTTGGAAACTGACCCCAAAAAGTGTTCTAAAAAAAGGGACAAGTGTACGTGTTCAAAAAATGTTTTTAAAAGTGATCTTACAACGGTTCTAATAAATGTTCCGAAATAGGTGTTCTAAAAAAGGAGACAAGTGTCCGTGTGAAAAAAGTGTTCAAAAAGTGTTTGATTTTTTGCAGTGTAGAACACCTCCACCGTCCTGATTAACTGATCCAAATAAGTTCTTAAGATTAAGTTCCTCATTTTTTCTTCTACTTACAGTTATACAACAATTTAACCAAAAATGTTGAATTAATTTTTATCTGTAAGTGAGACGTGATTCTAAAACGTTTTTAGCTTATTTATCATTGATTTTGCGACAAAAATCGTAAGCTTTCTGTTTTTTGGCATGACCAAGAAAATTTCTGCGGGAAGAGGTCCCCTTTAATCCGGCTAATCAGAGAACTTGGCGAACAATTTTAGGTAAAAATTAAATGTAAAAAGTTTCTTTTAACGATGCAGAAACTCTTACAGCACTCAAATGTTAAATGTGTATTTTTCATAATTTTTTTAACTTGAAATCTCCGATCACGTTTTGTCAACTTTGCCGGTTGACCTTCTTACCTTCTTTTCCGTCCGATTCCTTTCTTTAAAGGATTTTATCAAGCACTTTACTATACTAAGAAATAAATTAACTAATTTAGAAACATTTCAAACCAATTTACCACTACCGTGGGAAAGCAATTCAAATTTGGAATGGTGTTTGCGGTTTTTTACGAATACCATCCATTTTACAGTAATAAGCACTGGACGATGCTTGTCCGTTCAATTTAGGTAACGTTTAAACTGATACAGAGAACATCTTATTTAAAATAATTCTTATTTTATTTACATTATGTACAAATGCCGCTTCTTGGCTAGCAAACAACTGAAGATAATATAATGGAATCATTGAGTGAATATAATGCTTTAAATTAAGGTTGTTCATACAAATTCATAGTCCTTGGACGTTATAAAGAGTAAATGAAAGGGTTACTTTCCGGTGGTTCCAGTCCGTGGTATGAAGAATACTGTTGAGGTTGACTTTTCCCGAACTAAAGTAGAAGGGCCGGTTATGCTCCAGCGACCTATGGATTATGCGCAAACCGCGGCTTGTAGGAAATACCTCGAAACAGTCCACTCGAATACTGCCTGGGCTATGAACGAACTGAAGACGACCACACACAGCGCAACTCGCACTTTTATCCAATTCACAGCGTATGACGTTGAATCTCCTAATTTGCATTTCGGGGCGGAGACTCTCCATGCTCCCCCGCGTTGGATGACAATCCAAAATTAAATTCTTCATACGGCAAGGCCACTATTTTCGTAATTGATCGTTTGTAGACAGCCGATGAGGTTTTCACGTCGACGACTCGCACTAAACCATCATCTCCAGGGTAGACTTTAGTTATCCGGGCGAGACACCAATGCAGAGGCGGCCGGTTGTCCTCCCTCAGCAGCACCAGTTGACCCACTTTGACGTTTGAAGTCGCCTTACGCCACTTGCATCTCTCTTGCATCTCTGTTAGAAACTCTTGAGACCATCTGTTCCAGAACCTGTTACGAATACATTGCACTACTTTCCATCTACAAGAAAAAGCAGAATTAGTTTCAGCAGAATATTGTTCAGGAAAAGACAGAAGGGGTGCGCCTATTAAAAAGTGCCCTGGTGTAAGAGGCTGTAAGTCCATCGGGTCAGCAGACAAAGGGGTTAAAGGCCTGCTATTTAAACATGCTTCTATTTGAATCAATAAGGTTGAAAGTTCTTCGAAATTAAGAATAGCAGAATTAGACGCCTTGATTAAATGCTTTTTCACAGTCTTAATGTTAGATTCCCATAATCCCCCAAAGTGAGGAGTAATGGGAGGGATGAAATGCCAGTTTGTGTTTTCTTCTGTGGCATAGTTTTGAACATCTTCTGAAGAACAAATAATAGCTTGAGCATTTAAATAATTTCTTGCGCCCTTGAAATTTGTCGCGTTGTCACTAAAAAATATCAGAAGGCTTTCCTCTTCTTCCAATGAATCTGCGAAGGCAAGCCAAAAAGGCTCCCGTGCTTAAATCCGATACAACTTCTAGATGTATTGCTTTAGTAGTAAAGCACACGAATAATGCGATATAGCTTTTCAAAGTCACTTTTGACCGCTTAAGATTCGGTTTTGTAATTACTGGACCAGCGAAATCTAATCCACATTTTGAGAAGGCTCGAGCAGGAATTACCCTTTCTTTGGGTAAGTTTCCCATTAGCTGCTTGGAATTTAAAGAATTAGCTTTTAAGCATACGATACACTTTCGAATAATATTTCGAACAGCATTCCGACCTGTGATATAATCCAAAAATTTTCTCGAATCAAGAATAGAGTTGTTTGAACACCAGCATGCATAGCTTTTTGATGAAAGTACTCGATTAAAAGTTTTGAAAAATGATGATTTCTTGGAAGCAAAATTTGATGTTTTTGATCTTCACGCAAATTTGAATGTTTCAGTCTGCCCCCAACTCTTAGAATTAAATTTTCATCAAGAAAAGGACTGAGTGGTAAAAGTTTGTGTGTTGAAGGTAGTGACTGGTTGTTTTTCAATTTACGTATTTCTAATTTGAATTCTTCATCTTGTACAATTTTAATCACCCGAGAAATAGCTTCCGATTTTTCTTCAGATGTTAAAAACCCAAACTTGCGCTTTTCTGCAATAGTTTTACAGTTCTTTATGAACCTCAAACACCAAGCCGTAATTCTAATTAGCTTAACATAACTTGAATAATTTTGAATGAATGGACTTGACTCCACTTTCAAACAAACGAGTACGCTCTCCGATTCTTCTTGTTCTTGATCAGATTCTTTAACGGGGTGAAAAAACGCGCTTGAATTAATGCTAAAATTTGGGTCAGAAAGCCAAACTGGACCTTTCCACCAAAGTTTATGTTCTTTTAACTTAGATGGCAGAATCCCTCTGCTGGCGCAATCCCCTGGGTTATCTTCACTTCTTACGTGAAACCAATTTTCAACCGGGGTTAGTTTTTGAATTTCTGATACTCGATTTGCGACAAATACTTTCCATCTACGCGATTCCGATTTTATCCAGTCTAAAACGATTTGCGAGTCTGTATAAAAGTAATCGAAATCTGTTACAATCAAAAGTCTATTCTTAATACTTTTATACAAACGACTCAATAATACTGCAGAACAAAGTTCTAATCTTGGTAAAGTAATTTTCCTTAAAGGAGCAACTCTAGTTTTCGCTACTAGAAAACTGACTTTAATTTCAGCGTTTTCCAAACGGAAGCGTAAATAAATTACTGCCGAGTAAGCTTTTTGAGACGCATCACAAAATGCATGAATTTCAACGGATTTTGAAATTGAACATTTATCTTTCAAACTTCGCGGAATTTTAATTTCTTTCAAATGCATAAGTTCCGATGCGAATTTTTGCCATTTGCTCATAATCTGTTCTGGTAAATTTTCATCCCAGCCTATTTTCTCGGACCACAGTTCTTGAATTAAAAGTTTTGCTAGTAGGGTTGTTGGTGCTAGAAATCCTAGTGGATCATAAATTTTAGCGATATTGGAAAGTAATTGACGTTTATTCTTTACTTCGCTTGGTGGCTTGATTTGTATTCTAAAGTAATCTGTTATAGGATCCCACTCAATACCCAGTACCTTAATAGAGTGTTCTTCCCCCAGTTCTTTAGGATAAGTAGTCGCTTTTAAGTCTTCGGGCAAGAATTCTATTACCTTCGGGTCATTTGATAACCACTTACGCAAAGTGAACCCACCTTTTTTCATTAATTCATTCATTTCAAGGACGATATTTCGAGCCTCTGATGTTGAATCCGCGCCTGTAAGTAGATCATCCATATAGAAATCTGTTTTTACGATTTCTGCAGCTTTAGGGAATAAAGACTGCTCATCTGCAGCAAGTTGCTGAATAGTCTTTACTGCTAAATAAGGTGCACATGCAGTGCCGTATGTGACTGTTAAAAGCCTGTAATCTTTGATTTCACTAGTTGAATCGGTTCGCCAAATAATTCTTTGGAAGTCACAATCTTCCTTAGACACTGTTATCATTCTAAACATTTTTTCAATATCCGCGGTTAGTGCGATTGAATGAGTTCTGAAATTCATTAGAATAAAACTTAAATCTAACTGAAGTTTAGGACCCTTGTGTAGAATATCTTTTAGGGATATGTTTTCTGACGATTTTGCAGAAGCATCGAATACTACTCTAAGTTTAGTAGTTGTGTTTTGCTCTCGAATCACACCATGATGAGGCATGTAAAAAGATTTAGAATTTAGCTTTTCATTTTCGGGTACTAACTCCATGTGATTTAAAGCTATGTATTCTTGCATAAAACCCTTGTAACGTTCAGCAAGAATTTTGTCTTTTTCAAATTTCTTTTCTTGAGATAGAAACCTCGAAACGGCTTTAGTCCTGGACTCGCCCAAGTCAATTTCCCTTTTAAAAGGTAACTTTACTGTATATTTTCCACTAATATCCCGTTTAGTTGTGTTTTCGTAGAATTGTTCGCATGTAATTTCCTCGCTGTTTAAATTGTCCTTGTCTTCGTTTGGAATTGAATCCAACTCCCAGAACTTTTGGAGGGTTAAATCCAATTCTTGATTTACATCATGATGAAATGTGTAACTTTTAGATTTTGGAGAATATGATGAAACCTTTCCCATCAGCAACCAACCCAATTTAGAATCTAATGCACCCGGAGCATTATGTTTGTTTTTTATTTGTTCACCTTCTATCAGGTCTAGAAAAACATCAGCACCGATTATTATGTCCACTGGTCTGGAAATGTGGAACTGCGGATCTGCTAGTTTTAAACTTTTAAGATGAGGCCAATTTACATTGGTCATATTGCAGTTGGGTAAATCAATAGTTAGGTTTTTAACAACCAATGCATCCATAAAGAATTTATTTGAATTGAAATAGGGTGTGAATTCTAATTTTACCATTTTACTCGATTGACTTGTGATTGAATTTCCTATTCCCTTTATGGTGCAATTACAAGTAGCTGAATTAAGACCCAACTGCTGAAAACAATCTTCCGATATTAGAGAATTTTGAGACCCACTGTCGATAAGAGCTCTACAGTCCTGATAACCACCCATAACATCTTTTACTTTAATCATGGCTGTGGTTAATAGTGTTTTCTCAGAGTTATTGGTACCCGAAAGATATACCGCATTAGAATCATGTTGCACAGTTTGTGATAAATCAGAATTTGAATTTTCCTTCTTCGAGTTTAATTCCGTTTCATGAGTACTAGATTTATTCGACTGACAATGCAGTAAAGTGCGATGCTTTCTTGAACATACCCTGCAATGCATTGTTACTTTACAATTGTAAACATCATGATTTTCTCTTAAACCGTTTACCCACCAATGTTCCAAAAATGGAACATCATATTTAAGTGAAAATTTTCCCAAGAAATAACGTTAAAATGAACAAGTTTTTTTGAACACAGTTTAGTCTTATTTCAAAGTATTTTTTGATTTCCTGCTTGATTGTTTATATGTTTTCAATTATTCATTGCGATTTTTCAAAGATGAGTGTTTTTTTAGCTTTTTGCAACTTTTTCTTATAAAATTTACCAAAAATTGGTTTTTCCAGAAAATGTGATGATATTTATTATAGTTGTGAAAAATACTTCAATATATGATTTTAAAATGCTTGTAGAAATGTACAATGATATTTCCGAAAGGTGTACCCCTTCAAAATAGCATGTTCCAATTTTGGAACATTGGCGCTTTTAGGGAGTCAAATTTCCAAGAAGTAAATCGTTCGACTTCCAAGGGGAAATTTCATTTTTCGTAATATATGTTTCTTTTTTTTTCTAATTTTGAATGTACTCTGATGTAGATGTTGGCAAAACCAAGTAAGTTTATATTTTGAAAGGATATGACGTTTCGTTAGCAAAGAAAATAATAACAGTCTTCTGTTTGACGGACTATATGGCTCCGAATCCACACCTGCTCGGACAGCTGCATTGTCACGTAATAATAAAAAATAATATTAGTGAGAGTTTTATTCTTCATATTTTAAATGCAGTTCAATAATTCGCTAGCTTTGTTTTCGGGCGAAAGGAAATTCTGTTTGACGTATACCAACTGTTCATAAATGTTAAAAAATGTCTACAAGATTTCTTACTGTAGAACAAGCTGTGGCTTATTTAGAGACATTGTCAGATTCGGATTTTTCAGATGTAGATATACGCCAATTACCCCCTGATGAACTAGGCAATATCACTGAGGAAGAATAGATGTTGACAGAGATGAAATCCTACAATTTTTTGGTTTGTTGCTATTGAGTGGGTACCATTCTGTTCCTTCTGAAGATATGTATTGGAGCAGTGCAGAAGATACATCTGTGCCAATTGTACTAACAATTATGCCTCAAAATCGTTTTCGAAAAATAAAAAACAACTTTCATTTGATGGACAACCATGAATTAAAACAAAATGACAAGCTAAGAAAAGTTTTCCTTATTTACGAAGAATTGTGTAAAAACCCTCAACAATTTGGTGTATTTCATGAAAAATTAAGCATAGATGAATCTATGGTTCCCTACTACGGTCGGCATTCATGTAAAATGTTTATTAGATGCAAACCAATAAGATTCGGCTTCAAAATTTGGATGCTGTGCTCTTCAAGTGGATACCCATATTCCATGGAGATTTATTCAGGCAAAAAAGAAGGATCCCCTGATGTGCAATTAGGATCCAGAGTTGTAAATGATCTATTATCAGTTTTGACTGACACGTCTAAGCATGAAGTATACTTTGATAACTTTTTTACATCATATGGCTTAATTTCTCAGCTATCAAAAAAAAAAAGTGTACGAGCAACAGGAACAATTCGTGAAAACCGAACTGGCCATTGTCCACGGAAATCCAAAAAAGCCCTTTCTAAAGAAGATTGCGGAAATTTTGACTATCAATCTGATGGATCAGTGTACATGTGCAGCTGGAAAGATAATGCAGTGGTTACAGTAGCATCTAATTGTTATACACATGAGCCACTTGCATCTGTAAAATGTTATTCAAATGCGCAGAAATGCAAGATAGATGTGCCACAACCTCATCTTATCAAGAGATACAATGAAGAAATGGGGGGTGTGGACGTCTTGGATAAACTTTTAGGGAGCTACAGACCTCATTTGAGGAGTAAAAAATGGTGGTGGAATCTTTTTAGTAATGCGCTGAATACTTCAGTTGTAGCTAGTTGGTTACTTCATTGTGATTTACACGAAGTCAAGATGAAGCATTTAGAGTTTCGAAGAGAAATAACAACTCACCTCCTAAGAAGAAAAGTACGAGTGGAAAGTCCTCCAGGGCCTCGTTGTCATTTACATAAACGGTCAAGAATGTCTGACGGACATTATATTGTATCTGCATCCCAAGGACGTTGCGCGGTGTGCAAAAAAATACGGCTAAGAAATGTTTCCATTGCGACAAACGACTTCACCAGCAACGCTTCCTTTCATATGATGGGCATTAGATATTTCTGTATTGGATTTTCTGTATTGGATATGTACACAAATGCAATTTCTAATATTATTTTTTCCGCAATAAGGTATGCTAAGATAAAAACCGCATTCAAAACCTCTTAGTTTAAAAAAATTCTCCGAAAAAAAAAACTTCATGCAAAACGCCAATGTTCCAAAAATGAAACACACTGAAAATCATAGTAAAAAATTTTTTTCTGGAAATTTTATTTTATTTCTGTATTTACTAGACATAAATAGACATAATTTCAAAAAATTACTCAAATTTGATCATCCGTCAATAGTTCGGCGGTTAAACGGTTAAACAATTAAAACACAGTTTGCGTTTTTTAACGAATTCTAGTCTATCCCGGAAGTTCAATCCCGAAAACTTTGGACATCTAAATATCGTATGATTAGAATTGCAGTATGTGCAATTAATGGCTTTTGCAAATGCAGCTTTATTAGATGTTGTGTTAGTATAAGTAAGCGTTTGAGCTTTAGATTTTTCTTCCTTCGCGTAATCTTTTGATGAATCTTTTGATGAGTGTAAACTTCTAGCATTTAATTCTAAGAATTGCATGAATTTCTGATAAGAAGGAAACTCGTCACTTTCTAAAGTTAACTCCCACTGTCTTCTTATGTTTTCGTCTAGGCGTTTCTGAAGGAAATGTATTAGTATAATTTCCGATAGTTTGTTCAGTTTCAAACCTAACGTGTTCAAATTGCGCACCGATTCATTGCAACAGTCAATCATTTCATTCAGAAATTTTGAAGACATTTTACCCGACTTAATATTGAATATCTTTGTGCATAAAGAATATGCGAGTTCTCGCTTATTATCATAGCGGTTTGAAAGTGTTTCCCATGCTTGAGCGTAATTTGCTTCAACAACAGGAAAACCTTTAATTAATCTGTGTGCGTTTCCCGATACAGCAGCATTTAAATATTGCAATTTTTGACAATTGGTTAATGCTTTGTTTGAACCTATAGCTGAGGTAAAAACTTGCTTAAAACTTATCCAGTTTTGAATATCCCCGTCAAATGTGGGCAAATTGAATTTCGGCAGTTTTAGATTAGGTTCGGGCTCTACCGTTTGACTAACTGTTCGACTAGCACTTTCTTCCGTTGGTTTAAGATCTGAAAGTATTCTTTGAATTTGACTTTTAATGCTATGAATTGATTTCGTAGCTTTACTAAAATTCTCGTAATCATCGGTCTCTTCATCGGTTTCATTTACCATTACTTCTAATATTACGTTATTTAAAATATCTTCCGTGTCTTCTAATTCCGACAATAAATTTTCGTATAGCAAGATATCTGTATTTGGTTTAGCAATAAAGTCATTTAGCATTGATTCGAATCTACCCACTTCTTTTAAATGTAACTTAAACTTAGCTTGAGCAAATTGCAGTTTTTTGGCCATATTAACAGATTAAAGCAGTTTTAATACTTGAATTTTCAAAAAATCAGTTTGCTACTAACCAAGAAGGGCATCCGGCTCGACGGACCATATGATGGACGATGCTTGTCCGTTCAATTTAGGTAACGTTTAAACTGATACAGAGAACATCTTATTTAAAATAATTCTTATTTTATTTACATTATGTACAAATGCCGCTTCTTGGCTAGCAAACAACTGAAGATAATATAATGGAATCATTGAGTGAATATAATGCTTTAAATTAAGGTTGTTCATACAAATTCATAGTCCTTGGACGTTATAAAGAGTAAATGAAAGGGTTACTTTCCGGTGGTTCCAGTCCGTGGTATGAAGAATACTGTTGAGGTTGACTTTTCCCGAACTAAAGTAGAAGGGCCGGTTATGCTCCAGCGACCTATGGATTATGCGCAAACCGCGGCTTGTAGGAAATACCTCGAAACAGTCCACTCGAATACTGCCTGGGCTATGAACGAACTGAAGACGACCACACACAGCGCAACTCGCGCTTTTATCCAATTCACAGCGTATGACGTTGAATCTCCTAATTTGCATTTCAGGGCGGAGACTCTCCAAGCACAATATTAAAGAATAAATAAACAAAAAATTAAAGCCAAATGACTCATATGGGTCAACACAATGCAAAAATATTAATATAACGGCATATGATACTTTTAATCTTGAATTTATTTGAAAATATTTAAGCGTACGAAGACTTTTGTGGCGTGTTATTCTTTCTCTGTCTCTTCATTTTCTGACACATTTCAAAAAAAAGGTCCGTCAATATTTTGAAAAAGCCAATGGGTTTTATTTAGAATGGCGTAGGAATGATGAAAAAAAAAAAAGACTTCATATTTGAATTCAGTTTCGAGTTATTTTGGTTTTACTAAAAAATTTCAAAGTTACGAACACTTTTGGGAGCCACTGTATGTGTTTTTTTCACACCTCGTTCGCCACTTGATATTTTCCCGACCTGTGCATCACCATTCTTAGCTAATAGCTTTCAACCTCTTTTGAATTCAAAAAATCAGTAATCCAACGTCAGAAAGCACAAATATTGCAAAATATTGCAGACACGTGTTTCGGTGTTACAAGGAACACCTTTTTCAATGCAAAGAAATGTGAGCTTCTGGATGAAAAGTCATCCGAGAAAAGCAACACGGTGGAACAGGAGATAGTATAAATATCTAAAAATCGAAATTAAACGAAACAAAAAAGATAAAATGACACCTGGAGACAAAATTTATTATATAATTCCATCAGGAAAAAAAACCGTTAAGTAATAAATTTTCCAAGAAAACCCATAAACAATGCAAAAAGTCCAAAAATGAAACCACTCTGAATAAATTAGCAATAAATTTACCAGCGGGAAAAACTATGTATGAAAGCAATGTATCAAATGGAGAAATGCATTTAAGAACAAAGTGAAGGATAAACATATTGCAATTAGTTAATCACAAAACGACATAAGAAAGCAAAAAATGAAAAAAAAATAAAAGTAAGAAATGTACTACGTTTACATAAAAAATTATATAAAAACTAAACCAATTTTAACAAAGGAGTCCACACAGAAGAAAAATAGGGAATTGCAGTAAGATCATTGACTAAATTAGAACGGTTCCTCAGGATGTGGAAAGATTCCCAAAAATCAAGATCCAACGAATTGGGGCATTTTTGGATAATTTGATAAGAGTTAAAATCAAAAGAATGATTTGATTCCCAACAGTGTTGGGCAATACTGGATTTATTCAGCTGTTGTTTCCTCACAGAGTTTTGATGTTGTTTTTAACTGAAATTTCAAAGAACGGCGGGTCTGTCCGATGTATCCGAGTCCGCAATTGCAAACAATTTTATAGATCCCACAACAATTAAGAGGATGAATAGGATCTTTAAGAGAAGATAAAGAAAGTTTATTAATAGGAGAAAATACCACTTGGAATTGGAATCGCTTCAGAATCTTAGCAACCTGAAAACTAATACCAGGGAAGAAAGGCAGAACAACTAAATTCTTAGTGTTAAAAGTTCTATTAAGAGCAATATTTTGAGATTTTTTGCAAAGTTTTTTATAAATGGAATCAACTAAGGTGGGCGGATAGTCTCTATCAACAGCCACAGCTCTTAAATAGTTGAGTTCCGCATTAAGAAGCTCAGGTGAAGAACAAATATTCATTGCACGATAAACAAATGTGTTGGAAGCTGAATATTTTTGATTAGGAGGGTGAGACGATAATCTATGTGGGGGTAATGAAACAGCAAAAGGTTTGCGATAAACTGTAGTTTCAAAACCGGACTCAGTTCGAGAAACGAGAACATCCAGAAATGGAAGGCAATTATTCTGTTCTTTTTCACAAGAGAACTGAATATGAGGATCAATGGAATTTAAAATAGATACAGCATCATCAATGCTTAGTTGATCGTGATTCATAAGAACAAAACAGTCATCAACATAGCGAACATAGAATTGAAACTGTAGTTTCTGAAACAACTTGAGCTCAAAGTAATGCATGTAAATATCACTAAGGATGGGGTTAAGTGGGTTCCCCATTGCCAAACCATCCGACATTGTATAAAATTTAGCATTAAAAACAAAGGAACATTGCTTTAGACAAGTATGAGTAAGGAAAACTAAATCCTCAATTTCCTTAGAAGTAAAATGAAATTCAGACAGTCTACTCTGAAGGCATAACAATGAACCCTCGACCGGAACGTTCGTAAATAATGAGTTCACATCCCCCAATTTTTCAGAAGTATTTTCAAAAACATGTTCTCTAGTTTCAAAATATGATTCACTAGTTATATTACTATTTCGGAGCACTTATTTTCAAAATTTCTAAGAAGTGACTAAGGTAACAACAAATCCGTTTTTATCTTCCATGCGACTGTTTAAAGTTGCTTTCAGAACTCTTTATTGTCGGCAGACTTCGTTCAAGCTCATGCCACTATTTCTATAAGCTACTGTGGCACTTTAAATGCTCTCACTTGTCCACTGGCCATATTTAAATATTTTTTGCATTTTTGTGGAACAGCAAAATATTTGAAACTGTGTTATTATGTGTTAAATTTTTAATCAATTTTAAAAAACAATTAAGTTGAAATTATAATAAAGTAAAAGAAATTTCATGAATTACTAAGAAACTTGATTCCGTTCCTATCATATTTATTTTAAAACAATTGAGTAATTTTCAAAGGTAATTGAGCTGAAGTTAAAACAATATTTGCGATTTAACCGCTTTGTCAGGTGGTACATTCAAGAAAACACCTAGCGATCCAGTGGTAGCAATTACTTCATTTTTAATATTCTTATAGGTGTTACTGCTGTAACGAATCATGATGAAACATGAAGTATGGGGAATTGTACTTAAAAAGGCATTCTTTTAAGTCAATGTTCAGGTTTAATTGTCAGTAATATTCAAAGCATGTTATAACTTAATTAAAAACTCAATAATTAGAAAGATAGTGGTAGAAATTTTGTCTAATCGATTAACAATAGGATGAAGTAATTGTATCTGCTTGACGACTCTGCAGTAGACTGTTTTCAGACAAAGGAAGATAATAAAACTGATTACGTGTCTGCACAAACTCTGGTGCTGAAAATATCGTCGCGGCCTAGTCATGGAACCGGTTCATTGACAGCAATATGGGAACAACATTTCCGGATGTTGTAACGATGGCTAAAGTAGTGATACGCTAACTGGAAAATGAGAGTGAGTATTTACTGATGCAGGGCAAAAAAGCATTAACTGAAATTTATTTTGCCCTGTAGATCGTTAGGGGTGTAAGTTAAGTTTTTTTTTTTATTTTGGATAATTTTGAATGTTTGTCTATTTCTCACCTTCAAGAGTGTGCAAAACTTAATTCTCCTTCGTGTCAGTGGGTTTTATTGTATGTCACGTTTGTACTCTTTTAAGGATTTAAATATGACTAGTAAAATGATTAATTCATCTCCTGTTAATTATGATTGACAAAGTTTAGTTCTAAAACTCAATGTCAATTTTTCCCAACGAATTTCAGAAGTTTTATACGTTAGAAATTGTATGAAACCGCTACACGTCCAAAATAATACATCATTTTAAAGTTGCGATAATCACGTAAGAGGAAATTCTTTTGAATTATTGCCCTCGCAAATAACCGACAATGTTTGAGAGAGTTTCAAACTGGCGAAGATAATGCTGAGGCGTAATTGGAATTTGGTATTGGCATCGCCACGCACTAGGAAAGTAACATTATCGGATAATGTAACGATCAATAAAACAATGTTATGTTAACTGGTAAATGAGAGTGATAATTTACTGACGCAGTTTTTCTTATTTTAAAAACTTTTGTGAAAGTTTTTCTTCTCCTAACCTTCAAATATTTATGGACCTGAACTTTCTTCTTGTCTTTCGGTTAAAATTGTTGAAGGACATTATACACGTTTGAATACTTTGACAGATGTGAGTATAATTTGCTAAATAATTTAAGCATCTCCAGGGGAAAATTACTGGCAAGAGTTGATTCTGAAACTATCTCCATAGGAATTTCAGAACTTTAGATACAGAAAATATGAGAAGCAGACACGGCTATACCCGCACTGTATTTTTTCTTTTTCTAATGTTGATGCGATGCCCTTTTTATGGGCTATTTCGCGAAAACGTCAACCCTTTTATCTCGCAGTAGCGGGTGATATATTTCAATAAAAAGTAATAATTTAAAAAGGTAATGACGAATTTTTTTGCTTAAGAAATCACACGAAACTTTTTAATTTTTTAAACAGAAAAAAATATGTGCATTAATGTTTCAAAGTATTATTTTTAATGAAACATATGAGGCGTCATGTTCGGTACAAAATAAGTTTTCCTTGGAATGATCCTTTAGCGTTTTGTAAATCTACAGCGATTTCCCGATTCTAGCATCCAATTTCTCATGTGTCACCGTCAGAGCGTGGATTTCAGTAACAAAGATAATTTTGACGACTTGTTTCTACCAGATGGATGTACCAGGGCTTCGATGCAAAACTGCGGTAGCGATTTAATTTTGCCACGAAACTGCAAAGCTGAACGATTTTTTACATGTCGCATAATCATACGATATGGGCGCTGGTAATTTTCTTTATTTGGAAAGTCCACCGACACCGCTAGTCTGAACTAGAGATCAAAAATACGGAGAGATTGGACAACTTCGGAACGCAGGCTATCTTATGTTCAAAGATTCTCACTACCTGTAGACCATAATGCATCTTCTGTCCCAAATATTACTGCACATTGTATAGAAAAATCTGGAAGCTATTTGCGATATTATGAAATGCAATGTGCAGATCATAAATTTCTGTTTATTTTCGATTTTTATGAACAAATTTTTGAGATTTTTTTTCTTTATTAGCGCTATCACGATACGAAACGATTAGCGCTGGATTGTCAGACTTGGCACTCACTCCGTTTAATGAAAATACGTGGAGAAGAAAATCAGTCACTTCTTGAAAGATTTCATGTCCCATATTCCGCGGGAAAGCTAGAAATTCACACATCGCAGCATTTCGAGCTGACAACCTTGGACTAAACATGGCAGAGACCTAAAAAATATAAATCAAACTCACACATACATTTAAATTATAGCTACATTGTATATATTGGAGAGCGGCGCGCCTTTGTCCAATCTCTCCGTATATAGGATGATGTGAATTCACTCCACCGTTTATATTGTTTTCTCACACTTGGCTTTTACGGAACATTGAGTAAAAAATCTACATGGTTGCAAATACTGTGCCAAATCAATTCACGTTCCATATGATTACTTTGTACTCATTTGCCTGTAACAAGAAGTTGAGCAAAAATCTACATGCCAGCAAATATTGAGTCAAATCAGTCAACCTTTCCAATTTTGTATTAGCTCTCACTTGGCTTTTACAGGGCATTTATTAAAAAATCTGTGCCAAGTTACCCTACCTTCTATATGAGTGTTCGCTTTTGTGTTCTCTAAAATAAATGCAGTAACTCCCGATTATCCGCGGAATAGGTTGGTACAGTGTACGCGGATAATCCGAATATTAATTAAAAAACGATATTGCTGCATACAATAGCTAAAAATATGAATAACATACATACATATTAATTATAGCTAAAATCATTGCTACATTGAATCTACTAACATTGAAAAAATATTTACATGTTGAAGCTGAAAACGAATTATAACACAACCATAAGTTTAAACGAGCTGATGTGTGCGTCACATGACTTCCTTTTACTCCAATTTAATGTCATTTCCCAATCGTTGGCAATTTTAATGTGATTTAATTGTTTACTCTCCAAATATTACCAACAGTGGACAAATTAAAATCAAATTAAAAAGAAAAAAAAGAAAAAAACGCCAAATTTGTCGCCAAGTTGGCGACAAAGCTTTGCGACCAAAAGACTGGCGATATATCGTCAAGTGTCCGGCAAATTATAACACAACTTGAGTTTATATTGAAATTAACAATGACACCTTTAGGAACATCCGAATGCAACCAAAAGGGAAGGTGCACAACTAGACCCCACTAATAGTCTACGTACCAAATTTCAACTTTCTAGAACATACCGTTTTTGAGTTTTGCGAGATACATACGCACATACACACATACTCACATACTCACATACATACGTACATACGGATGTCACGAGAAAATTCGTTGTAATTAACTCGGGGGTCGTCAAAATGGATATTTCGGGTGTCTGTACGATCCTAGGCATATATCCACGTGTGATCGGGTCGAAAAAAAAAAAAACTCAACATTCATTCGGGGGTGAGAAATTTGGAAGTTAAGGCCGATTTTTGAGTAAAAAATTTTTCGCGAATACAATACTTCCTTTTTTGTAAAAGGAAGTAAAAAACAACCTTTAAAAAATATGAAGAACCCACGAATAATCTGACCTGTGATAATCCGGAGTTTACTGTAAGTGGAAATACCAATATTTTTTTTTCAAAATACTTAGGGCTGGTTCAATCGTGATTATTTCAATCGTTTAATCCCACTCAAAACAATTGTAACAACCGTTGTGCACGTAAAACATTCACCTTTGGATATTAAAAAGTAAACAATTTCTATCAAAGTCAACTCCCTGTAACTAAAAGTCTAACATAACAACAAGAACTGAAGATATTACAGTTTTGAGTAAACAATTTAGAGAGCAAAAGAAACACAGTTAAGGCTCGTCAAATTTTACCTACTTGCATTTTTCAAGTATGGCTAATGTACTCCTTGTAAAAGCGTAATGTACGAGTACTTCTTGTATAAGCATTGTTTCACACCTGTAATAAATTTCATTAAACCCCAGTTCAGCAAAGTTTTTGGCTCCCGACCTATTGGAATGATGTCTCAAAAAAAATACAGTAAACACTCGATTATCGGCGGTCGGATTATCCGCGGACCTTTTCATATGTTTTTTAAACTCTCATTAAACGTGTTTTTAGCTTATAGTTGTGTTAATTTTCGCTTTTAACTTCACTGCTAGTAGATCCACGTAATATACGAGTACTCTTTGTATAAGCGTTGTTTCACACCTATAATAAATTTCATTAAACCCCAGTTCAGCAAACTTTTTGGCTTTAGCCCCGACCTATTGGAATGATGTCTCAAGAAAAATACAGTAAATACCCGATTATCGGCGGTCGAATTATCCGCGGACATTTTCACATTTTTTTAAAAACTGTCATTAAACGTGTTTTAAACTTATGGATGTGTTAATTTTTGCTTTTGACTTCAATGTTAGTAGATCCAATGTAGCAATAATTTAAATGTATGTGCGAGTTTGATTTATGTTTTTTAGCTATTGTATACGGTAATATCGTTTTATTTTATACCTATTATTCGGAATATCCGCGGTTTTCGCTTATCATCGGTTACTGTGCCATCCAATCCCTCGGAAAATCGTGAGTTTACATGATGTTGCTTAGTGCAGAACACATAGTCTACCCATTTACCTTGTTTTCTAATTATTTACAAAGTTGGAAAATACAGATCAAACAATCATTTCTGGTTCAATAGTACTACTTATTCTAGTAACCAGCGTGTAGGTTTATGTTCTTTTTATGTGTAAATACTTTTTTTTTCTATTTAAATATCTGCTTTTGAAATAAGGTCATGAAATGTTAGTAGTTTTTGCAAATAAACTTCTATCGGACGCATGAAATAAATCGGATAGGAACTTTAATTGCTTTCTCATTTAAATATTTTTTGCGGAATCCCCCCACCCCCATAACGTAATTACGTACTTTCACTTCTATTTACCAAAAATATCGCCTATAATCTAAGCGTATAATATACCTGTATACCGACAGTGAAGATGCAGAGAAACTGTAAAATTTGTACTTTGCCCATACATATTTCAAACAAAATGACATGAAAAAGATTAAATGGGCGAAAGAAATTCCCCAATGCGCGAAAGTTTAAATTACATGATGGATTTAAAAAAATATTATTATTGGATTCTTTCCCATAACGCCAAAATCATTCCTCCATTTTTTGTTCTGATGGGATAAGCTGAAACCGATACATAGTTTTTACAGACGACAGGGAATATCATTTTTATTGCTCTGAGGAATGTACTAGTAGAGGAAAAATGGCACATATGATGTAAAAGGGCAGATGTTTCTGCTGGTAATAGATGGTTTTGTAAAAAGAAAAAAACGATGTCTCTATTTTTGAATAAAAATATTTTCTGTAAATTTCTTTTTTCAAGTTTCTATGATTTGTGGTACTCTTAGGTAAATGTTTCTCTCCAAGTTTATCTTTCTCCTCATTGCAACACTTTTTCTGAATTCCTTTCATTATCTTTCCATTAGTATCCGTTGAAACTCTTTCATTGTTTTTAATTGTGCTTATTTTATTTGTTATTGAGCTGGTAAAAATTAATAGCATTGGTTTTATTCGAAAAATAAACATCTAAAAACTCATTAACATCCAAAGAATAAATGGAAAAATAAAAATTTCAAACCTCCTTTACATAAGGCCAATAAATGGGAAAATAAACATGATGAGAAAACTTACTGTATTTTAAATAATGCATTTTAAAAAATATACATGCTAAGAGTACTTTCCAGCCTTCTGACTTTTCTTCGGTTATGCTGTTTTCAAAATACATTTTCTTTCTTTAATATATATATATATATATATATATATATATATATATATATATATATTATAAATGTTACTTCTGTCTTTCTCAATTTCTTTATTTTGTGATTTTGTGTGAATTTAAGGTTATCTTCCTAAATTGCTGCACTACTGTTTGCCAGGATGGATAGAAAAATGTTATTTCATAAGTGTAATTTCGAAAAAGCACTTTTATAAATGCTGCATGCTTTCTTTAAAGTAAGACAAATGTTTAATTATCAGAGAATACGTATTGAGTTTGAAAACTTCTACTATTTTTAGACATCTTTCGTTATCACTAAATTATACTAACTGTAGAAAAACGGTCAACTTAATCGGAAATAGTTTAATACTAGTAGTTATAGGTGGTGTTGGCGCTGTATGCTTCAGTTTAGCTGTCCAGAACAATTAACTCTTAGACAGTTTTAAAATTAAAAAAAAAAATCTTCTTTATTGCTAGTTTTTGTTTTGAGTTACGTAAATAAAACTGCAAGAGCAACATGTTTACAAATGATAAAAAATCCTAGATCAAATTGTAACGAGCTTGATAAAAGTGAACGAAAATTCAAACACAATCCTAAAAACTTAAAATATTTTAAAGTAACTTAAAATTAATTAGCAAATAAGTTCTTCTTGTTCCCCGCAAATATTTTTTTTAAAAATATTTTTTCTTCTTAAAAAATTTTCTAGATTACTTTCGTTACTGAAAATTGACAATAACATAAAATACCTTAATTAAATTACTTCTCATATAGTACAGTTGGTTTAGTTCTGTGAATCGATAACGATCAGAAATGTCATATTTTCGATAAAAGAAGATTGTTCAGATTACCAGATAATAAACTCAACTTTTACCAAAACTATTGTCTTGAAAATTGGGTAAAAAATAAACTTATTTGTTAGAAAACTCTTATTAAATATATAGGTATTTCAAGAGGCTCCATTTATTGACAAAAATTTCTAAGCTGTGTTGTTTTCGCAGTCAAACTGTTTTATTGGATTTAATAACTTTATATTCCAATAAAAAATAATATTGATATATTGATAGTAATGTAGATCTGTCATTAAACTGCAGAAAAAGTTGTAAAAATAAAGTAAGGTATTAATCGGTAAATTATTAAAGATATGCTTCCGTACTTATTTTAAACTGATTTAGATGACCACGTTTTGAGCTTCTAGGTTCAGACTCGGGTCAACAAAGTTTAACCAATCGTTTTTCTTCTGTATTTTAATTTGTTTCTTGCGGGTTTGCGAAAAAACTAATTCAGATAACCTAACCAAATTCAGTTCCTTTTAAAACTAAAACAGGTCCGACAACGATGGTTTTTCTGATAGCCAAAAGACTAATGGGTCACTTTGGATAGTATATGTTTATATGTTTACTTGTATTTTTAAGATAAAGTTATGTACTTACGAGAACATTTATTAGAATTTACTGTTTAAATTTCGCTTTAAATAACTTACTCAAATATTTATTTTTTGCTGATGGATTTGATGATTTAAAAAAAAAATCCTAAAAAAAAAGAAAAATAGTGTATCTAGATCAAATCGGTTAGCAAAATGACTATGAAAGCGATGAAATGTAGGCATCATACCGAGTTGTTTACAGTTTCGAAATAAAATTTCTTCAAATTGGGGTCTTAAGAGGATGGGATTTTAAAGCTTTTAGTTCCATGGGCTTTGTATTGGAGTATGGAGTTTTTATATATATAAAACTATTAAGTGGCGATGCGAATAATGTGTATGTTAAGCTTTGTAAAAATTGCGGTTGTAGGTTTCGTATAAATTAGGGGGATTTGTGTGACTATAAGGCTTACAAGAAATCCAAACATACAACTATTTTCCAAAACGTCATCACTGTTATACTCAACTATGAAATATTTGGACAATGAATCACACTTTCGGCAGTTAATCTTCACTTGAAAAGTTACCTTTAATGATAATAGATAAATGTTTGGAAGAATGCAGATGTTAAAAATTATTATTATTATTATTATTTTTTTTTTTGCGTATTATTTATCACTAGGGGTAGCCGCACGGCTTTGCCCGTAGTAGAAAATGAAAAGGTCATTTAGTTCGCCTCTATCTTTACAAATATTGAATAATGATTCTCACGCCAATTTGCTATATTCATTCGCTTGCCCTTGTTACGATTCTACGTTATGATGATTTCGTTATCTTCATTACTAATAATAAAGCTAGTCTCTCTGTCCGGAGGATGTCTGTAGGATGTCTGGATCTCTGTGACGCGCATAGCGCCTGGACCGTTCGGCCGATTTTCATGAAATTTGGCAAAAGGTTAGTTTGTAGCATAGGGGTGTGCACCTAGAAGCGATTTTTCGAAAATTCGATTTTGTTCTTTTTCTATTCCAATTTTAAGCCCATTTTTCACAGAAATTTAATAAAATGGGAAAGAATTTGTTCTGAAAATGATCTTTCTTTATCTTTCTTTTCTTTACTTTTTTATCTTTCTTCTTTTCTTTTCTTTACTTCTTTTTCTTTACTTATTTTTCTTTCTTCTCTTTTCTTCCTTTATCTTCTTTACTAATAATAAAGTTGAAAGTCTCTCTGTCCGGAGGATGTCTGGATCTCTGTGACGCGCATAGAGCCTGGACCGTTCGGCCGATTTTCATGAAATTTGGCACAATGTTAGTTTGTAGCATGAGGGTGTGCACCTCGAAGCGATTTTTTGAAAATTCGATGTGGTTCTTCTTCTATTCCAATTTTAAGAACAAAAATACCATAAGATTGACGAGTAAATTACGAAATTATCCTAACGTTGAACCGTAACATGGACACAAGCTAATTGGCGAGATACGAAATTATCATAGCGTGGAATCGTAACATAGGTACAAGCCAATTGAAGAGAAAATTCACCATACATCTTCTTTACTAATCTTTACTAATAATAAAGCTGAAAGTCTCTCTGTCTGGATGTCCGGAGGATGTCTGGATGTCTGTAGGATGTCTGGATGTCTGGATCTCTGCGACGCTACAAACTAACTTTGTACCAAATTTCATGAAAATCGGCCGAACGGTTTAGGTGCTATGCGCGTCCCAGAGATCCAGACAGAAATCCAAAGAGATTTTCAGCTTTATTATTAGTAGAGATAGAGATTGCACGTGTTTTTGGTGATACAATAAACTTTTTTTTATGCAAAAGAATTGAGTTGGTTGATGAAAAACCTTCCGACCAAGTTTTTTTTCTTCAAAAGCTCTTTTTTTTTTTTTTTTTTTTGTAAAGAGGGTTCCTTTTAACCCCGAAACATGTGAATGCTGTTCCTTGCAATTTTATGCGAAATAAGCGCTTTAATATTTCCTTTCACTAATACACTATATTTTAAGAAGCATTGTATTGTATCTTATTGTTATCAATACTTTTATCAGTTAAAGAATTTGATTTCTTAAACTATGTTAGAAAATATAACAAAAATTTTTATGTATTTATAATGTATTTATAAAATAAACTTTGAGCTTTAAGGAAACATATATAATAATTTCTTTTCAAAGAAAAAAAAATAATAATAATTACTTCAATGCGGTTTTTGTACATAAACTAATGCCCTGCCCTAGATTATTAAAAGTACGATCTTGAGGGGAAAAAATTATATGTGGAAAACAAAACAAAAGTTGTACGAAAAATTCAAGACTTTTTTCCCAAGAACTCATTTTATCAAGAAAGAAAATTTATCTTTATGATGCATAAAAATCTCCCAGTAGTTAGTATTTCGAGTTCTATTTTATCTCCTTACAATATCAAATAAAAGTTCGAAAGCTCGAGAATGCCTATTTCCTCGAAACTTTTCAAGATTAGACCAAGGAAATCTCATTTAGCGAACAGAATCTGATAAACTGGACTCCACTTCTCCGACTCGAGTTTCATTCCTCTTTCGTGGGGTGTCGCCACAATTCGCAACAAAGAAGAATTTCATTTTATTCCAGGACATAATCAGAGGAGAGCTTTTGCAATCTTTGCAAAGCTGACAGAGACCAGCTTCACTTGAAAGCGGCAGAATGAGTAATTGCAGAAGCTTGAAACTTAATAAGCGCAATCAAAGTGGCTTTAGAATAAAGTGGAAACTGTTACTGGAGTTGACGTGGAATGGAAGCAGCATGATCGATGCAAATGGCGCTACTGGAGTGAGGTTAGAGGAATATATTTTCTTGGAGAAGTTCTCGAAGGAGAACTGCAATTGATGCATCTTGAAGTTGAGATTTTTTATTCCCAAACGGGCTTTGGGACTATTTAAAACAATGCTTTATCTATACGGTATCTGCCACTTGTTTAGGTCATTTGATAGAAGAAAAGGTCAATTTGTGTAATCAAACGAAAATTGAACTTTTAACCCTTTAGATTGGATGCTGCACGTGTCCTATACATTCAAAGTTTATTTTATGAATAATTTATAATGCGCATTTTTTTCTTTTGTTCCTTGGATATCAGAATCCAAATTTTAGCAAAAAAAGAATGATATCATTACAAAAAACACTAGTTGCAATACTAATAATAGTAACAATAATAGTAAAAAAAAATATGACAATAGTAATAATAATAGTCTGCAGTAATAATAATGAAACTAGCAATATTAATAGCTGTAATAATAATAATAATAGTAATAATTAAATAATAATAATAATAATAATTCAATAATAATAATAATTTAATAATAATAATTCAATAATAATAATAATTCAATAATAATAATAATTTAATAATAATAATAATAATTCAATAATAATAATAATAATTTAATAATAATAATAATAATTCAATAATAATAATAATAATTTAATAATAATAATAATAATTCAATAATAATAATAGTAATCGTAATACTAATAATCTTTATAATAATGGTAATGCAGTGAAATCCTGTTATAAAGATCTTTCAGGGACTACAAATTTTATTAGTTGTATCGGAAATTTCGCTGTAATGGAATTCAAATGTCATGACAAATAAATCGGAACTGAAAATGTATTTTGTAAACTTTCGCTGCACTGGTATTCGTTGTAACAGGATTTAACTGTAATAATAATAATAATAATAATAACACAATTGATAATAGTAATAAGAATAAATAATGAAAATAATATTGCTAAAAATAATAACGACAATAATAATAATAATAATAATAATGATAATAATAATAAAATGTGTAAAAATATAGTTTTCCTTTCTTTTTTGAAAACATCGTAAATAAAATGCATTTGCATTTACACTGCTTGCAAATGCATTGGCAAGCTTCTACTTTTACTTAAGACTACTAAAAAATAGTGGTTTGAAATTAAAGATTGATCACTATATCATGTCATTAATTTCACAAATATTTCTAAATTGATTAACAAATTAATCTAATTTGTTAAAATAGTTGCAGCTTTGGATCTCTTGTAGGCCATATATTAGATACATGTATCCCATTAATATACAAAAAAATATATTGAACCAGTTTTCACAAAACTAGTCATACATGTCAATCTTGCCGCCATTTAACGCTTTGTGTAGAAAATCTTCCATTCGCTACTGGAAAGCTTACTGTTCGTAAAGAGTTAATATTATTTTTTTTTTTTTTTTGGTGGTAAACTCTGCACGAATATGTGAACATAGTCATAATAATAATAATAGTGAATGTTAGAAATATTTTATGTTATTATACAGTTTAATGACTTTAAAAGATTAGTAAGCTCTGAAAGCTCCTCTCCAAAAAAAGTTTTCAAATACATAAAAATTCTAAGAAACGGCTATATCATGTAAAATATTTGTTCATATAGGCTAGCATATAAAAAACCGCAACACTGTGAGGTTCCCTTTACTCTATGTATTCGGTTGTTTGAAAATTTTTCTGCAGGAAAAAAAGAAACTCGTGTTCTTTAGAACTTATGCAGCGAAGTACTTCCAGTGAGTTTTGAATACTTTATGCGTCCAGAAACACTTTTTCGCTTTCTTTCGACATAGCAGGAACATCTTTTGGGCACATTTGAACACGCAGTTGGTTAGGTTAACCGATTGTGAAAATATGCTTAAAACTTCGTTAGTTCTTCTGTTTCATTGCTGCTAAAATAATTTGTAGCACTGCTAGTTTTAATATTTAATGTTTAAAATGTCTTCCAAACATGGTAATGATAAAAGTTTTTTGTATGATAAAACTTTAGATTTAAACAGTAAAATAAAAATCGAAAAAATGCATTTGCTAACGATCGGCTTGCTTTTCACACGTCGTCTCAAATTAATCTTTGATATCATCCTTTAATTAGTCACTTGACAAACACCTGCTTGGTGAATTAGAAGCAATTTTGTACATGTCACTGAGTGAAATATACTTCGATAGAAATTATACCGGTACGAGAATCGCCGTTTTTTTTCTTTTCGAAAAGTTTGATCGAAACATATTTGCATGTAAGATTAGCCTTCAAATAAGTTTCATATTTTCATGTAGATAGAAAAAGTAATTAGCTGTTGAATAATGCCTTCGAAATCTTTATGTTTTCAAAGTTAAACAAACAATTGTTTATTTTTAAAAAAAGTTAAAAATGGCTAACATTTATTCTGGCTCTTTCGAAGAAAAACATTTGTTCGAATCGGACTACTCCTTTGAAAACACTAAGGTAGGGGAGAGGGCGGGAGCAAGTGGACAAAGAACCAACACAGATAAACAGGCAAAAAAAAAAAAAAAATTACTTAAGCCTACTTTCAAAACTTTTGGAAGTGTTGGTAATAAGTATTTTCTTACGCATTTGAGTACAAATTGAAAAAAAGCTATGTTTTTTGTTTTTTTTTTAACAATTAAGGTTTTTTCAGTCGTTTTGGATTGAAATAATTTCTTTTTGTCTTAAAATTATTCAAATTGGAATTAAAATTAATCATAAAACCTGTCGATAAGTTTTAAAATGTAGTAGAATATATTGGGGGAAGAGATAGAACTAATGTCCTCCAGAAACTTTGCTGCCAAACAGCATAATTTTTAAAAAAAAAGGAAATCCAAAGAAAGCCTACCTTAGGTTATACTCGTTTAGTTACATTTTCTTGAATTCAAGCCTTACAAAATACTTTTCGGCGAGAAAATAGATCGTAAATGTTCAGAAATATTCAACGGTTTGAACAAAGAAGTTCGTGCCATATTTGAATCTTGACTAATAATTATGCTACGAACCAGGTAACCACATTAGTGGCCAAGTGTCGTAAAGAAAAAAATATATAATAGATAGCAATCGAAAGTGCATATTGAGATATTTTTTGACGCAAAAATTAATTTTTCAGGCCCCTTTTATTACAAATAAAGTCTTAAAGGTGGACAAAATTTAAAAAAAAAAAAAATACTAGTATTAAAGACTTGGCAA